>NW_027508084.1:2500-7500 GCF_051348905.1 Ranitomeya variabilis
GCTTAGACCTGCCTCCACCGCGGGGGGTCCTCGACCCACCGGCGGACGGGCGCGAGGAGTGGGAGAGGGGGGCTGGCCGTCGGGGTCCGCCGCGGCTCCGGCACAAGCCCCAGCGACCCGGAGGTCAAGCGCGGGGCATGGTCGGCCTGGCCGTGTCGGCGTCGCCCTCCGGCGTAGTCCCTTGTCCCGGGCTCTTGCCCGTAACCTCAAAGGTGACCGACCGAGCGGCGTCTCCCCCCGAAGCCGTGTCTCGACTGTTGAGAACAGACGAAGTCCGGTGCGGCAATACGCCGGGTACTCCCTTCGCCAAACTCGTGCCCCCCTTCGATTCGTCTTTCCTTCTCCATCCTCCCTTCTCGCTCCGGGGCGTCCGCTTGGTCTCTCTCTCTCGCTCTCCCTCTCGCTCTCGCGCTCCCTGCCGAGCCGCCTCGGAGGACGGCGGACGAGGGGAAGGCGACGGCGTTCGGCCGCGGGGCACACCGCACGGTGAGAACCCACTCGCCCGCCTCCCCGCACGTCTGTCATCCCCCCACTATCGTAGGGGCTCGGGAAAAGACTGGAAAACGCGGAGCTCGGCGGTGGCGTGGAAGCGCCACCCACCGCCGCCGCTCTCGCCGATGCCCACCGCGGAGGCCGCCCTTCGGACGCTGGGGTGCGGCGCGGGCCTCCGCGGACGAGCTGCGCATCTGAAAGTCAAAGGGCCGCCCTCGGAGAAGATCGTTGTGCTGCCCCGCGCGGGGAGCGATTCGGACGGCGGGCCCCCACGCCGAGGTGGGTGGGCGCCCCTCCGTTCGCCCGTGCGGGTCGTCGGACCGCTGCCGTACCACGGTTCGGGTCAAACTCCCCACAGCTCGGCCGCCTCCGTCCGTAGACGGGAGGGCGACCGCCGGCGTGCGCGCCCAAGGACGAGTGCCTGAAACCCGGGGGGGGGTAACAGAGGAAGGAGACCGCCCGCCGTAAACCGACGCGGGCTCCAAAGCCCGGGCCGAGCGAGCGGCACCACCTCCCCACCCGGGAGCGCTGAGCCAGATCGATCGGAAGAAAGGGCAGGGGCTCGGGTGGAACCCCTGCCTCCGTTCTTCCCCTCGGGGGAGACGGGGAAGAAACGTGCCCCTGGAGTCCTGGAAGCGAGTGTCCGGCGCGCTCCGGGCGCCCTCGAGACGGAAGCCGGGTCGCGGTGCGATTCTCTCATAGGTCTCCCCGTTGGCGCGGAAGCGGGAGACATCCGACACAGAGAAACGCCGAGCCCGCTCCGAGGGGACAAAGTCAGAAGGAGCGATCCGCCCTCCCAGAGCCCTCCTGCGGACGAGGACTCTGGATCTGCCCCCCTTCTGACGACCGTCGCCCTCAGAGGACAGGAACCCACGTGGGGAGGGTCCGTTCGGGCTCGGGCGACCCAGGAAACGCGTCTCGGACTCGGGACGGACAACCGGCAAAAGTCCCCCTGGAGCCGCGGAAGCCTGGTCTCGGCGCGAGTGCGAACTTCCATGCAAAAGGGGGGTACTCGCCAAACCGCCTACCCGAGTCGAGGAACCACGAAAACAACGGATTTTGGTCGGGGCCGAGAGGTACCTCTCTCTCCTATATCCTGCAGCTGGTGTGCAAAACTGGGTATTTGCATGGTGAGACACCGACCCCCACTTTAAGGGAACAAAGTCAAAAAGTGTCCGACCTCCTGGAGCCGTGCGGCGGATCCGGCGGCCAGAAATTTCCTCATTCCGGTTCTATTTTTTTTTTTTTCGAATTTGCGAAATTTGGAGGCCAGGCGGCGTAGCTGGGACCTGGACTAGCTCGAAACACCCTGAACCGGTGAGCGGAATCGATTTCCCAAAGTTCTACGGCTCCCGGAAGCCAAAAACAGCTCGCCGGAAAATTTCAAAGTCCCAAGGACTCTTTCTTGAAAATCAATCCGGGGGCCATGGAAGTGTCCTCGGTACAACCTCAGAGCTTTCCCCCGCCTGGAAGTCTGACAGCGGTCTGACGTTTTTCAAAGTTTTGAGCTCTCTGTTTGTTCTCAAAGTCACAAAATCGCTTTTTTTCAGTTTTCCACCCAGCAGACCCAAACTTCACCCCCACTTAGGTCACTGTCTAGGGGCGCCTTACGACATATTGACGCCCCTTTAGGGTGGAAGTAGGGGAAATGGGTGATTTTTACACAAAATCGGAAATTTCTCAAAATTTTTCTAAGTGTCAAGGACTCTTCCAGAAAATCTCCCCCAGGCTCCTGGAAGCGTCCCCGGTACACCTCTGGCGGCTGCCCCCGCCTGGAAGTCCGACACACGCCTGAAATTTTCAAAGTATGAAAATACGCATTTTCATCCAAAAATTCAACTTTCCCCCCGTGCACCGCAAACTTCACCCCCACTTAGGTCACTGCCTTGGGGTGCCTTACAACATATTGACGCCCCCCTGGGGTGGAAGTAGGGGAAATGTGACATTTTTCACAAAATCGAGATTTTCTCAAAATTTTTCTAAGTGTCAAGGACTCTTCCAGAAAATCTCCCCCAGGCTCCTGGAAGCGTCCCCGGTACACCTCTGGCGGCTGCCCCCGCCTGGAAGTCCGACACACGCCTGAAATTTTCAAAGTATGAAAATACGCATTTTCATCCAAAAATTCAACTTTCCCCCCGTGCACCGCAAACTTCACCCCCACTTAGGTCACTGCCTTGGGGTGCCTTACAACATATTGACGCCCCCCTGGGGTGGAAGTAGGGGAAATGTGACATTTTTCACAAAATCGAGATTTTCTCAAAATTTTTCTAAGTGTCAAGGACTCTTCCAGAAAATCTCCCCCAGGCTCCTGGAAGCGTCCCCGGTACACCTCTGGCGGCTGCCCCCGCCTGGAAGTCCGACACACGCCTGAAATTTTCAAAGTATGAAAATACGCATTTTCATCCAAAAATTCAACTTTCCCCCCGTGCACCGCAAACTTCACCCCCACTTAGGTCACTGCCTTGGGGTGCCTTACAACATATTGACGCCCCCCTGGGGTGGAAGTAGGGGAAATGTGACATTTTTCACAAAATCGAGATTTTCTCAAAATTTTTCTAAGTGTCAAGGACTCTTCCAGAAAATCTCCCCCAGGCTCCTGGAAGCGTCCCCGGTACACCTCTGGCGGCTGCCCCCGCCTGGAAGTCCGACACACGCCTGAAATTTTCAAAGTATGAAAATACGCATTTTCATCCAAAAATTCAACTTTCCCCCCGTGCACCGCAAACTTCACCCCCACTTAGGTCACTGCCTTGGGGTGCCTTACAACATATTGACGCCCCCCTGGGGTGGAAGTAGGGGAAATGTGACATTTTTTCACAAAATCGAGATTTTCTCAAAATATTTCTAAGTCCCAAGGACACTTTCAGAAAATCTTCCCCAGGCTCCTGGAAGCGTCCCCGGTACGCCTCCGGCGGCTGCCCCCGCCTGGAAGTCTGACACACGCCTGAAATTTTCAAAGTATGAAAATACGCATTTTCATCCAAAAATTCGACTTTCCGCCCGTGCACCGCAAAATTCACCCTCATTTAGGTCACTGCCCTGGGGTGCTTTACAACATATTGACGCCCCCCTGGGGTGGAAGTAGGGGAAATGTGACATTTTTCACAAAATCGGAAATTTCTCAAAATTTTTCTAAGTCCCAAGGACACTTTCAGAAAATCTTCCCCAGGCTCCTGGAAGCGTCCTCGGTACGCCTCCGGCGGCTGCCCCCGCCTGGAAGTCTGACACACGCCTGAAATTTTCAAAGTATGAAAATAATGCATTTTCATCCAAAATTCGACTTTCCGCCCGTGCCCCGCAAACTTTACCCACAGTTAGGTCACTGTCCTGGGGTACCTCACAACATATTGACGCCCCCCTGGGGTGGAAGTAGGGGAAATGTGACATTTTTTCACAAAATCGAGATTTTCTCAAAATATTTCTAAGTCCCAAGGACACTTTCAGAAAATCTTCCCCAGGCTCCTGGAAGCGTCCTCGGTACGCCTCCAGCGGCTGCCCCCGCCTGGAAGTCTGACACACGCCTGGAATTTTCAAAGTATGAAAATAATGCATTTTCATCCAAAATTCGACTTTCCGCCCGTGCCCCGCAAACTTTACCCACAGTTAGGTCACTGTCCTGGGGTACCTCACAACATATTGACGCCCCCCTGTGGTGGAAGTAGGGGAAATGTGACATTTTTCACAAAATCGAGATTTTCTCAAAATATTTCTAAGTCCCAAGGACACTTTCATGAAATCTTCCCCAGGCTCCTGGAAGCGTCCCCGGTACGCCTCTGGCGGCTGCCCCCGCCTGGAAGTCCGACACACGCCTGAAATTTTCAAAGTATGAAAATACGCATTTTCATCCAAAAATTCAACTTTCCCCCCGTGCACCGCAAACTTCACCCGCATTTAGGTCACTGCCCTGGGGTGCTTTACAACATATTGACGCCCCCCTGTGGTGGAAGTAGGGGAAATGTGACATTTTTTCACAAAATCGAGATTTTCTCAAAATATTTCTAAGTCCCAAGGACACTTTCAGAAAATCTTCCCCAGGCTCCTGGAAGCGTCCCCGGTACGCCTCTGGCGGCTGCCCCCGCCTGGAAGTCCGACACACGCCTGAAATTTTCAAAGTATGAAAATACGCATTTTCATCCAAAAATTCAACTTTCCCCCCGTGCACCGCAAACTTTACCCGCATTTAGGTCACTGCCCTTGGGTGCTTTACAACATATTGACGCCCCCCCTGTGGTGGTAGTAGGGGAAATGTGACATTTTTCACAAAATCGAGATTTTCTAAAAATTGCACTAAGTCCCAAGGACTCTTCCAGAAAATCTTCCCCGGGCTCCTGGAAGCGTCCCAGGTACACCTCCGGCGGCTGCCCCCGCCTGGAAGTCTGACACACGCCTGAAATTTTTAAAGTATGAAAATACGCATTTTCATCCAAAAATTCAACTTTCCCCCCGTGCACCGCAAACTTCACCCGCATTTAGGTCACTGCCTTGGGGTGCCTTACAACATATTGACG
>NW_027508084.1:17500-20000 GCF_051348905.1 Ranitomeya variabilis
ACGTCTGTCATCCCCCCACTATCGTAGGGGCTCGGGAAAAGACTGGAAAACGCGGAGCTCGGCGGTGGCGTGGAAGCGCCACCCACCGCCGCCGCTCTCGCCGATGCCCACCGCGGAGGCCGCCCTTCGGACGCTGGGGTGCGGCGCGGGCCTCCGCGGACGAGCTGCGCATCTGGAAGTCAAAGGGCCGCCCTCGGAGAAGATCGTTGTGCTGCCCCGCGCGGGGAGCGATTCGGACGGCGGGCCCCCACGCCGAGGTGGGTGGGCGCCCCTCCGTTCGCCCGTGCGGGTCGTCGGACCGCTGCCGTACCACGGTTCGGGTCAAACTCCCCACAGCTCGGCCGCCTCCGTCCGTAGACGGGAGGGCGACCGCCGGCGTGCGCGCCCAAGGACGAGTGCCTGAAACCCGGGGGGGGGTAACAGAGGAAGGAGACCGCCCGCCGTAAACCGACGCGGGCTCCAAAGCCCGGGCCGAGCGAGCGGCACCACCTCCCCACCCGGGAGCGCTGAGCCAGATCGATCGGAAGAAAGGGCAGGGGCTCGGGTGGAACCCCTGCCTCCGTTCTTCCCCTCGGGGGAGACGGGGAAGAAACGTGCCCCTGGAGTCCTGGAAGCGAGTGTCCGGCGCGCTCCGGGCGCCCTCGAGACGGAAGCCGGGTCGCGGTGCGATTCTCTCATAGGTCTCCCCGTTGGCGCGGAAGCGGGAGACATCCGACACAGAGAAACGCCGAGCCCGCTCCGAGGGGACAAAGTCAGAAGGAGCGATCCGCCCTCCCAGAGCCCTCCTGCGGACGAGGACTCTGGATCTGCCCCCCTTCTGACGACCGTCGCCCTCAGAGGACAGGAACCCACGTGGGGAGGGTCCGTTCGGGCTCGGGCGACCCAGGAAACGCGTCTCGGACTCGGGACGGACAACCGGCAAAAGTCCCCCTGGAGCCGCGGAAGCCTGGTCTCGGCGCGAGTGCGAACTTCCATGCAAAAGGGGGGTACTCGCCAAACCGCCTACCCGAGTCGAGGAACCACGAAAACAACGGATTTTGGTCGGGGCCGAGAGGTACCTCTCTCTCCTATATCCTGCAGCTGGTGTGCAAAACTGGGTATTTGCATGGTGAGACACCGACCCCCACTTTAAGGGAACAAAGTCAAAAAGTGTCCGACCTCCTGGAGCCGTGCGGCGGATCCGGCGGCCAGAAATTTCCTCATTCCGGTTCTATTTTTTTTTTTTTCGAATTTGCGAAATTTGGAGGCCAGGCGGCGTAGCTGGGACCTGGACTAGCTCGAAACACCCTGAACCGGTGAGCGGAATCGATTTCCCAAAGTTCTACGGCTCCCGGAAGCCAAAAACAGCTCGCCGGAAAATTTCAAAGTCCCAAGGACTCTTTCTTGAAAATCAATCCGGGGGCCATGGAAGTGTCCTCGGTACAACCTCAGAGCTTTCCCCCGCCTGGAAGTCTGACAGCGGTCTGACGTTTTTCAAAGTTTTGAGCTCTCTGTTTGTTCTCAAAGTCACAAAATCGCTTTTTTTCAGTTTTCCACCCAGCAGACCCAAACTTCACCCCCACTTAGGTCACTGTCTAGGGGCGCCTTACGACATATTGACGCCCCTTTAGGGTGGAAGTAGGGGAAATGGGTGATTTTTACACAAAATCGGAAATTTCTCAAAATTTTTCTAAGTGTCAAGGACTCTTCCAGAAAATCTCCCCCAGGCTCCTGGAAGCGTCCCCGGTACACCTCTGGCGGCTGCCCCCGCCTGGAAGTCCGACACACGCCTGAAATTTTCAAAGTATGAAAATACGCATTTTCATCCAAAAATTCAACTTTCCCCCCGTGCACCGCAAACTTCACCCCCACTTAGGTCACTGCCTTGGGGTGCCTTACAACATATTGACGCCCCCCTGGGGTGGAAGTAGGGGAAATGTGACATTTTTCACAAAATCGAGATTTTCTCAAAATTTTTCTAAGTGTCAAGGACTCTTCCAGAAAATCTCCCCCAGGCTCCTGGAAGCGTCCCCGGTACACCTCTGGCGGCTGCCCCCGCCTGGAAGTCCGACACACGCCTGAAATTTTCAAAGTATGAAAATACGCATTTTCATCCAAAAATTCAACTTTCCCCCCGTGCACCGCAAACTTCACCCCCACTTAGGTCACTGCCTTGGGGTGCCTTACAACATATTGACGCCCCCCTGGGGTGGAAGTAGGGGAAATGTGACATTTTTCACAAAATCGAGATTTTCTCAAAATTTTTCTAAGTGTCAAGGACTCTTCCAGAAAATCTCCCCCAGGCTCCTGGAAGCGTCCCCGGTACACCTCTGGCGGCTGCCCCCGCCTGGAAGTCCGACACACGCCTGAAATTTTCAAAGTATGAAAATACGCATTTTCATCCAAAAATTCAACTTTCCCCCCGTGCACCGCAAACTTCACCCCCACTTAGGTCACTGCCTTGGGGTGCCTTACAACATATTGACGCCCCCCTGGGGTGGAAGTAGGGGAAATGTGACAT
>NW_027508084.1:30000-35000 GCF_051348905.1 Ranitomeya variabilis
TGGCCCGCGGAGGACGCCACGGCCGCCCCGCCTCGTGACCCACCGCTCCCGGGGCGACACACAGAGTCGCTGCTGGGGAGAGGGGCCAGGGCGTGGGGGGCCTGCGCGGCGCCGCCGTCTGGCTTAGACCCGGCCTCCCGAACGGAGGGCATCTGTCGCGAAAGACCACCCCTTGCGCGGGAAGGTCGAGGTGACTGGCCTCCGGAGGACGCCACGGCCGCCCTGCCTCGTGACCCACCGCTCCCGGGGCGACGCACTGAGTCGCTGCTGGGGAGAGGGGCCAGGGCGTGGGGGGGCCTGTGCGGCGCCGCCGTCTGGCTTAGACCTGCCTCCACCGCGGGGGGTCCTCGACCCACCGGCGGACGGGCGCGAGGAGTGGGAGAGGGGGGCTGGCCGTCGGGGTCCGCCGCGGCTCCGGCACAAGCCCCAGCGACCCGGAGGTCAAGCGCGGGGCATGGTCGGCCTGGCCGTGTCGGCGTCGCCCTCCGGCGTAGTCCCTTGTCCCGGGCTCTTGCCCGTAACCTCAAAGGTGACCGACCGAGCGGCGTCTCCCCCCGAAGCCGTGTCTCGACTGTTGAGAACAGACGAAGTCCGGTGCGGCAATACGCCGGGTACTCCCTTCGCCAAACTCGTGCCCCCCTTCGATTCGTCTTTCCTTCTCCATCCTCCCTTCTCGCTCCGGGGCGTCCGCTTGGTCTCTCTCTCTCGCTCTCCCTCTCGCTCTCGCGCTCCCTGCCGAGCCGCCTCGGAGGACGGCGGACGAGGGGAAGGCGACGGCGTTCGGCCGCGGGGCACACCGCACGGTGAGAACCCACTCGCCCGCCTCCCCGCACGTCTGTCATCCCCCCACTATCGTAGGGGCTCGGGAAAAGACTGGAAAACGCGGAGCTCGGCGGTGGCGTGGAAGCGCCACCCACCGCCGCCGCTCTCGCCGATGCCCACCGCGGAGGCCGCCCTTCGGACGCTGGGGTGCGGCGCGGGCCTCCGCGGACGAGCTGCGCATCTGGAAGTCAAAGGGCCGCCCTCGGAGAAGATCGTTGTGCTGCCCCGCGCGGGGAGCGATTCGGACGGCGGGCCCCCACGCCGAGGTGGGTGGGCGCCCCTCCGTTCGCCCGTGCGGGTCGTCGGACCGCTGCCGTACCACGGTTCGGGTCAAACTCCCCACAGCTCGGCCGCCTCCGTCCGTAGACGGGAGGGCGACCGCCGGCGTGCGCGCCCAAGGACGAGTGCCTGAAACCCGGGGGGGGGTAACAGAGGAAGGAGACCGCCCGCCGTAAACCGACGCGGGCTCCAAAGCCCGGGCCGAGCGAGCGGCACCACCTCCCCACCCAGGAGCGCTGAGCCAGATCGATCGGAAGAAAGGGCAGGGGCTCGGGTGGAACCCCTGCCTCCGTTCTTCCCCTCGGGGGAGACGGGGAAGAAACGTGCCCCTGGAGTCCTGGAAGCGAGTGTCCGGCGCGCTCCGGGCGCCCTCGAGACGGAAGCCGGGTCGCGGTGCGATTCTCTCATAGGTCTCCCCGTTGGCGCGGAAGCGGGAGACATCCGACACAGAGAAACGCCGAGCCCGCTCCGAGGGGACAAAGTCAGAAGGAGCGATCCGCCCTCCCAGAGCCCTCCTGCGGACGAGGACTCTGGATCTGCCCCCCTTCTGACGACCGTCGCCCTCAGAGGACAGGAACCCACGTGGGGAGGGTCCGTTCGGGCTCGGGCGACCCAGGAAACGCGTCTCGGACTCGGGACGGACAACCGGCAAAAGTCCCCCTGGAGCCGCGGAAGCCTGGTCTCGGCGCGAGTGCGAACTTCCATGCAAAAGGGGGGTACTCGCCAAACCGCCTACCCGAGTCGAGGAACCACGAAAACAACGGATTTTGGTCGGGGCCGAGAGGTACCTCTCTCTCCTATATCCTGCAGCTGGTGTGCAAAACTGGGTATTTGCATGGTGAGACACCGACCCCCACTTTAAGGGAACAAAGTCAAAAAGTGTCCGACCTCCTGGAGCCGTGCGGCGGATCCGGCGGCCAGAAATTTCCTCATTCCGGTTCTATTTTTTTTTTTTTCGAATTTGCGAAATTTGGAGGCCAGGCGGCGTAGCTGGGACCTGGACTAGCTCGAAACACCCTGAACCGGTGAGCGGAATCGATTTCCCAAAGTTCTACGGCTCCCGGAAGCCAAAAACAGCTCGCCGGAAAATTTCAAAGTCCCAAGGACTCTTTCTTGAAAATCAATCCGGGGGCCATGGAAGTGTCCTCGGTACAACCTCAGAGCTTTCCCCCGCCTGGAAGTCTGACAGCGGTCTGACGTTTTTCAAAGTTTTGAGCTCTCTGTTTGTTCTCAAAGTCACAAAATCGCTTTTTTTCAGTTTTCCACCCAGCAGACCCAAACTTCACCCCCACTTAGGTCACTGTCTAGGGGCGCCTTACGACATATTGACGCCCCTTTAGGGTGGAAGTAGGGGAAATGGGTGATTTTTACACAAAATCGGAAATTTCTCAAAATTTTTCTAAGTGTCAAGGACTCTTCCAGAAAATCTCCCCCAGGCTCCTGGAAGCGTCCCCGGTACACCTCTGGCGGCTGCCCCCGCCTGGAAGTCCGACACACGCCTGAAATTTTCAAAGTATGAAAATACGCATTTTCATCCAAAAATTCAACTTTCCCCCCGTGCACCGCAAACTTCACCCCCACTTAGGTCACTGCCTTGGGGTGCCTTACAACATATTGACGCCCCCCTGGGGTGGAAGTAGGGGAAATGTGACATTTTTCACAAAATCGAGATTTTCTCAAAATTTTTCTAAGTGTCAAGGACTCTTCCAGAAAATCTCCCCCAGGCTCCTGGAAGCGTCCCCGGTACACCTCTGGCGGCTGCCCCCGCCTGGAAGTCCGACACACGCCTGAAATTTTCAAAGTATGAAAATACGCATTTTCATCCAAAAATTCAACTTTCCCCCCGTGCACCGCAAACTTCACCCCCACTTAGGTCACTGCCTTGGGGTGCCTTACAACATATTGACGCCCCCCTGGGGTGGAAGTAGGGGAAATGTGACATTTTTCACAAAATCGAGATTTTCTCAAAATTTTTCTAAGTGTCAAGGACTCTTCCAGAAAATCTCCCCCAGGCTCCTGGAAGCGTCCCCGGTACACCTCTGGCGGCTGCCCCCGCCTGGAAGTCCGACACACGCCTGAAATTTTCAAAGTATGAAAATACGCATTTTCATCCAAAAATTCAACTTTCCCCCCGTGCACCGCAAACTTCACCCCCACTTAGGTCACTGCCTTGGGGTGCCTTACAACATATTGACGCCCCCCTGGGGTGGAAGTAGGGGAAATGTGACATTTTTCACAAAATCGAGATTTTCTCAAAATTTTTCTAAGTGTCAAGGACTCTTCCAGAAAATCTCCCCCAGGCTCCTGGAAGCGTCCCCGGTACACCTCTGGCGGCTGCCCCCGCCTGGAAGTCCGACACACGCCTGAAATTTTCAAAGTATGAAAATACGCATTTTCATCCAAAAATTCAACTTTCCCCCCGTGCACCGCAAACTTCACCCCCACTTAGGTCACTGCCTTGGGGTGCCTTACAACATATTGACGCCCCCCTGGGGTGGAAGTAGGGGAAATGTGACATTTTTTCACAAAATCGAGATTTTCTCAAAATATTTCTAAGTCCCAAGGACACTTTCAGAAAATCTTCCCCAGGCTCCTGGAAGCGTCCCCGGTACGCCTCCGGCGGCTGCCCCCGCCTGGAAGTCTGACACACGCCTGAAATTTTCAAAGTATGAAAATACGCATTTTCATCCAAAAATTCGACTTTCCGCCCGTGCACCGCAAAATTCACCCTCATTTAGGTCACTGCCCTGGGGTGCTTTACAACATATTGACGCCCCCCTGGGGTGGAAGTAGGGGAAATGTGACATTTTTCACAAAATCGGAAATTTCTCAAAATTTTTCTAAGTCCCAAGGACACTTTCAGAAAATCTTCCCCAGGCTCCTGGAAGCGTCCTCGGTACGCCTCCGGCGGCTGCCCCCGCCTGGAAGTCTGACACACGCCTGAAATTTTCAAAGTATGAAAATAATGCATTTTCATCCAAAATTCGACTTTCCGCCCGTGCCCCGCAAACTTTACCCACAGTTAGGTCACTGTCCTGGGGTACCTCACAACATATTGACGCCCCCCTGGGGTGGAAGTAGGGGAAATGTGACATTTTTTCACAAAATCGAGATTTTCTCAAAATATTTCTAAGTCCCAAGGACACTTTCAGAAAATCTTCCCCAGGCTCCTGGAAGCGTCCTCGGTACGCCTCCAGCGGCTGCCCCCGCCTGGAAGTCTGACACACGCCTGGAATTTTCAAAGTATGAAAATAATGCATTTTCATCCAAAATTCGACTTTCCGCCCGTGCCCCGCAAACTTTACCCACAGTTAGGTCACTGTCCTGGGGTACCTCACAACATATTGACGCCCCCCTGTGGTGGAAGTAGGGGAAATGTGACATTTTTCACAAAATCGAGATTTTCTCAAAATATTTCTAAGTCCCAAGGACACTTTCATGAAATCTTCCCCAGGCTCCTGGAAGCGTCCCCGGTACGCCTCTGGCGGCTGCC
The DNA here is from genome assembly GCF_051348905.1 of Ranitomeya variabilis. Lineage (NCBI taxonomy): Eukaryota > Metazoa > Chordata > Amphibia > Anura > Dendrobatidae > Ranitomeya > Ranitomeya variabilis. The sequence continues at coordinate 34,595 of NW_027508084.1, forward strand.
CCCGCCTGGAAGTCCGACACACGCCTGAAATTTTCAAAGTATGAAAATACGCATTTTCATCCAAAAATTCAACTTTCCCCCCGTGCACCGCAAACTTCACCCGCATTTAGGTCACTGCCCTGGGGTGCTTTACAACATATTGACGCCCCCCTGTGGTGGAAGTAGGGGAAATGTGACATTTTTTCACAAAATCGAGATTTTCTCAAAATATTTCTAAGTCCCAAGGACACTTTCAGAAAATCTTCCCCAGGCTCCTGGAAGCGTCCCCGGTACGCCTCTGGCGGCTGCCCCCGCCTGGAAGTCCGACACACGCCTGAAATTTTCAAAGTATGAAAATACGCATTTTCATCCAAAAATTCAACTTTCCCCCCGTGCACCGCAAACTTTACCCGCATTTAGGTCACTG
>NW_027508085.1:0-38927 GCF_051348905.1 Ranitomeya variabilis
GGTGAGCCTTACTTCTGTACCAGGAAATATATTTAGACAAATTTTCAAAGAACATATATGTAAGCACTTGGATAACAATACAGTAATTAACCAGAACCAGCATGGGTTTGTAGCAAACAAGTCATGCTAGAATAATCTAATTTTTTTTCTATGATGGAATCACTGACTGGGTGAATCAGAGAATTATACTAGATATAGTCTAGTATATATCAACATCAGCAAAGAATTTGATAAAGTATCTCATACTATCCTTATTGAAAAAATGACCAAGTATGGGATTGACAAGGCTACGGTTAGGTAGATTTATAACTGGATCAGAAATTGTACTCAAAGAGTGGTAATCAATGGTTGCATATCCAATTGGAAAAGTGTTTCAAGTGGGGTACCACAAGGCTCTGCCCCGGCCCCAGTGCTGCTCAACATTTTTATAATTGATGTAGATAAGATAACTGAAGGTAAACTAATCAAATTTGCAGATGATGCAAAGCTAGGAGGGATCGCGTACACTAGAGCAGACAGAGAAAGGATTCAGAAGGATCTAGATAAGCTTGAACAATGGGCAGCAACTAAAGGGACCTTCACACTGAACAACTTAACAACGATAACGATAGCGATCCGTGACGTTGCAGCGTCTTGGATAGCGATATCGTTGTGTTTGACACGCAGCAGCGATCAGGATCCTGCTGTGACATCGTTGGTCGGAGCTAGAAGGCCAGCACCTTATTTTGTCGCTGGATCACCCGCTGACATCGCTGAGTCGGCGTGTGTGACGCTGATTCAGCTATGTCTTCACTGGTAACCAGGGTAAACATCGGGTTACTAAGCGCAGGGCCGCGCTTAGTAACCCGATATTTACCCTGGTTACCATTGTAAATGTAAAAAAAAACCAAACACTACATACTTACATTCCGGTGTCTGTCACGTCCCCCGGCGTCAGCTTCCCTGCACTGTGTCAGTGCCGGCCGGCCGTAAAGCAGAGCACAGCGGTGATGTCACCGCTCTGCTTTACGGCCGGCGCTTACACAGTGCAGGGAAGCGGACGCCGGGGAACGTGACAGACACCAGAATGTAAGTATGTAGTGTTTTTTTTTTTTACATTTACACTGGTAACCAGGGTAAACATCGGGTTACTAAGCGTGGCCCTGCGCTTAGTAACCCGATGTTTACCCTGGTTACCCGGGGACTTCGGCATCGTTGGTCGCTGGAGAGCTGTCTGTGTGACAGCTCTCCAGCGACCACACAACGACGAAACAGCAACGCTGCAGCAATCGGCATCGTTGTCTATATCGCTGCAGCGTCGCTTAATGTGACGGTACCTTAATAGAATGGTATTTAACAGGGAAAAATGCAAGATTCTACATCTGGGCAAAAAAAACAAAAATTACATCTATAGAATGGGAGGAAGAGAACTAAGCAACAGCACGTGTGAATAAGACTTTGGTATACTAATAGATCACACACTGAACATGAGTCAACAGTGTGATGCAGCCGCAAAAAAAGGCAAACACCGTTCTAGGATGTATTAAGAGAAGCAAAGAGTCTAAATCATTTGAAGTAATTATTCCCCTCTACTCCTCCTTAGGCTTTAACTTGGAATACTGTGTCCAGTTCTGGGCACCACATAAAAAAAAAGATTGAAAACTAGAGCAAGTTCAGAGAAGAGCTACCAGGGTGGTGAGTGGATTGCAAAGTATGTCATACAAGAAATGGTTAAAGAAGCTTGGAATGTTTAGCTTGCAAAAAATAAGGCTAAGAGGAGACTTAGTAGCCGCAATATTGCATTAAAATGCGATAACGGGCAATCAAAAGATCATATCTGCACCAAAATTATATCATTAAAAATGTCAGCTCAGCATGCAAAAAAAAAAGTCTTCACCCAACCGAGATCACGAAAAATTGAGATGCTATGGGTATCGGAATTTTTTTCATCACTTAGATAAAAAGAACCTAGACATTTTTGGTGTCTAATGAACTGGAGAATCATAATGGCAGGTCAGTTTTAGCAGTTATTGCATGGGCGGACACACCGCATGTGCAGCCTGTGCAGCTGCACAGGTGCCCAGGAGGACAGGGGGCCTGATCAGCTGCTCAAATAACTTACATATCTCATAGAGCTAGCGGCAAAATCTACACTAAGAGGAGATGAAGGGGCCGTACCTGAGTCTTTTGCTGTCAGAGAGGGGCCTCTTCCTCTCCTCTGAGTTGATGCTGCCGCTGGCTCTTTGATATGATGAAGGAGCCCGGAATCCTTGGACACGCCCCTGATTCTCTTCCTGGTGCAGGCGCCAGGCAGGAACAGGCCTGGTAAGTATGGCTGATCTCAGCCAGTACTGTCTCCTGCCTCCTCCTCACTGCCTCTGACTGCTGCTGGGAACAGCCTCTGAGCAGTCAGTACATCTGACACCTATCCTGCCTCCTGAGCAGTTCTGACAACTGAACTGCCTAATGTTCACATGAGCTATCACATCAATCCCTCCTGCCCCCTGTAGCTACCTCCACCACATGTACTGAGGGGGCTTTACTGAAAAACTGTGGCACTGGCCCATTCAGATGCAAGAGCTGCAGTGTGAATGCTGCCTGAGTGGCCAGTGCAGCCATTCCTCAGTAAAGACCCCTCAGTACAGGGGTGGTAAGTTGCTACGGGGGGGAGGGGAGGATGATGTGATGGCCGATGTTCACATGGGTCAGACACCTGACAGAACTTCTCAGGAGGAAGAAGTGTCAGATCCACTTACTGCGGGTAGTACACTCTGCAGCTATCAGAGGTAGTGAAGAGGCAGGAGGACTGGTGAGAGCTGGAGATCTGGCCAGTAAGTGCTGATGGAGGACTTAAGACCCCCAGGATGGAGCTGCTGGAGATGGAAGAATGCACCTGACAGAGGGACGACACGTGTAAGTAACAAAATGTGTACAGACTTACTATCACCTATGTGTATTACTATATTTCTGTGCACCTGTTCGTAAAAGTCTATATATAAGTATCTATATGAGAAAAAAGGAAAACAGCACAAAAAAGTAACAAAAAGTGGGTCTTTTTAATGCCTGAACGGCGTGGCAACGTTTCGGAAAAAAAAAAAAATTCAGATAGGGGCTATCCCAACAATCTTTTGTACAGACAGAAAAATAGAGTTGATTTGATGAAAAGAGATGTCCTTCTAGAAAAGAAACCTTACAAGAAGGATTTAAATCGCATACCTTTAGTAACATCTTTCTGTGAAGAAAGTAAAAAAATTTCAAAGATTGTAAACATTGGGGAATGTTATCAAAATGCCTACCACATGTGACAGAATTTTCCAATTTACCAATATTTTCCTATAAACGTAATCGCACCATTGGTTCCACTTTAGTTAAATCTTACATTGGATCATTTAAAAAGTCTAACCAAACTACCATTTCTGGTCAGAGTAGAAAGGGATGTTTTCCATGCCTGTCATGCATTAATTGCAACATGATGCTTAAAGGGTCAAGTTTTGTTCACCCAATCACTCGTGAAGAATATAGAATACAGCATTTTCTAACTTGTGACTCTGAATTTGTGGTGTATTTGTTACAGTGTCCTTGTTCCTTATGGTATGTCGGTGAAACAACTTGTGACTTTAAAACTCGTATTAATCAACACCGACATACCATAAGGAAAAAACGTATGGATTTGCCTGTGTCCAAGCACTTTGTGGAAAAATCGCACACAGAGAAACAATTGAGATTTCGCATCATTGATATGATCCCTGCTCAGAGAAGAGGAGGTGATCGAGTGCGACTACTCAAAAAGAGAGAATTGGAGTGGATTGTGAAACTCAATACATTAAAACCACATGGATTGAATGTGGATTTCAAAACTAGTCAAGTTTTATAGGATGTGTTTATGTGTTCTTCCTTTCTCATATATATGCTAAAAAAAGATTTTTAATTTGTATTTTTCAGATTTCCCAATCTATGAAAGTAGAGACGTATTCTGCGCACAAATTTTTGAAAAAAAATTTTTTGATTATTTTTGAGAGAAAAAAAGAAAAAAAGAAAAGAAAAAAAGTTCTTTTAAAAAATTTTCCAAATAAAAAATGACTGGCACTCACTTGTTTCCTTCTTTGTTTCTTCCTTTTAATTTATTATGGCAATAAATTGTATGGTCCTTATTTCACGGGTGACATGAATGAGTTGAGGGGGATTGTCCACCCCCTACTTTTTCTGTGTCCCTGTACCGGTGCATGAGGCCCCACTTGATTGGGGAGGGCTCTCATGGATCTTCTTTGGACTTATGTCCGGACTATTTATGCCATTGAGATATAATTGAGGTTCTTAAAAAGTAAGGATGTTGTGGGTGCCTTTATATAAGTATATTAATAGTGCTTTTACCAGTTAAATAAATTATGATTATCAAACTAAAAATGCTTATATTACATTTAATATTAGCTCGAGAGGCTAGCGCTTAGTAAAACGTTACATATCGGTTTTTTTTCCCCTTTTTTTCTTCTGTCTTGAAGACAGTGTATTTTCCCTTTTCCAAGATGGCGCTGATGTGTTTGGAACATTTGTGCGCAGGCGCCGACCACAATTCTTTGCTTCATCAACTAGATGTCACAGACATGCGCAGTGACTCTAGGAGGACGCCGAGAGTGAAATACATGTGGCGTTATGCCTGTAAGTACGTCTCTGGTCTGTTTTTATAATAGATTGGGACATCTGTGAGATTTTAATTGATCATTTAATGTATTTAACTCACAGTCACGATGCACTTTATTTGATAAATGTTATTTTAGGATGATTTTTTATCTGAGGGAAATATATATGAATGCACTTTATTGTAATATGAAATATATTGATATTACTATTATAAATGTAAATAATCTTCTAATAACACATTAATAAGCAACATGTGTTATAGCTATATATACTCACTTCATTTGTATGTTCACTGCTTGAAAAAGGATTGGAAAATCCGAAACGTTGCCACGCCGTTCAGGCATTAAAAAGACCCACTTTTTGTTACTTTTTTGTGCTGTTTTCCTTTTTTCTCATATTATTGGAGCCGCTGGAATACTGGCTCGGAGAGCTTTGCACTACAAGTGTGGTAATATGATGCTGTTCTAATTTTTTCAAAATATAAGTATCTATATATATATATAATTGCCTAAGGGGTACTTCCGTCTGTTTGTCTGTAACTTCCGTAACGGAAATCCCAGGTCGCTGATTACATTATAATCTCACCGTTCGCCGCCGTCCGCGCCAGCCTTTCCCGCTCCTCGCGCTCCGGTCCCAAGAATGCATTGCGGCAATGAGGTGAGACCACTACATGATCACAGGTTATTGCGGCAAAGCATTACTGGGAACGGAACATTGCAAGGAGCATCGCTAAAGGCCTGCGCTGGATCCGGGAGCCGCCGGAGGGTGAGTATATAACTCTATTTTATTTTAATCATTTTTTTAACAGGGATATGGTGCACACATTGCGATATACTACATGGCCTGTCTTATATACTATGTGGGCTGTGTTATATACTATGTGGGCTGTGCTATATACTGCGTGGGCTGTGCTATATACTACGTGGGGGCTGTGTTATATACTGTGTGGGCTGTGCTATATACTATGTGTCTGTGTTATATACTATGTGGGCTGTGTTATATACTGCGTAGCTGTGCAATATACTACTTGGGCTGTGTTATATACTACGTGGCTGTGCTATATACTACGTGGGCTGTGTTATATACTGCATGAGCTGTGCTATATACTACGTGGCTGTGTTATATACTATGTGGGCTGTGTTACATACTGCGTAGCAGTGCAATATACTATGTGAGCTGTGTTATATACTGCGTCACTGTGCTAATATACTGCGTGGGCTGTGTTATATACTATGTGGGCTGTGCTATATACTACGTGGCTGTGTTATATACTATGTGGGCTGTGTTATATACTGCATGGCTGGGCAATATACTACGTGGGCTGTGCTATATACTGCATGGGCTGTGTTATATACTGCGTGTTTGTGTTATATACTATGTCACTGTGCTAATATACTGTGTAGGCTGTGCTATATACTACATGACTGTGTTATATACTACGTCACACTACATACATATTCTAGAATACCCAATGCATTAGAATCGGGCCACCATCTAGTGTATGTATATGTACCTATGCACAGTGCTCATATGTATCTGAGGGACGCAAAGGTAATCACAGTACACTATATATATAAATATATATACTAGATGGTGGCCCGATTCTAACGCATCATGTATTCTAGAATATGTATGTATGTATGTATATAGCAGCCACACAGTATATAGCACAGGCCACGTAGTATATAGGAGCCATGTAGTATATAGCAGACAAATACTACGTGGCCTGTGCTCTATACTATGTGGCTGCTACACTGTGTTCCAAATTATTATGCAAATTGGATTTAAGTGTGATAAAGATTTAATTGTTTTGTCTTTCAAATAAACTCGTGGATGGTATTGTGTCTCAGGGCTCAATGTATCACTGAAATCAATCTTAAACACATGTGATAATTGGTTTTCCAGATGATTCTAATTAAAGGAAAGCTACTTAAAAATGATGTTCCACATTATTAAGCAGGTCACAGTTTTCAAGTAACATGGGAAAGAAAAAGGATCTCTCTGCTGCCGAAAAGCATCAAATAGTGCAATGCCTTGGTGAAGGGATGAAAACATTAGAAATTTCCTGAAAACTTAAGCATGATCATCGTAGTGTTAAGAGATTTGTGGCTGTATCTGAGCACAGATGTGTTTATGCTGATAAAGGCATAATGAGGAAGATTTCTGCCAGGCAAGTTCATTGGATTAAGAGAGCAGCTGCTAAAAAGCCATTACAAAGCAGCAAACAGATATTTGAAGCTGCTGGTGCCTCTGGAGCCCCTCGAACCTCAAGGTGTAGGCTCCTTCAAGGGCTTGCTGTGGTGCATAAACCTACTATTCGGCCACCCTTAAACAGTGTTTACAAGCAGAAATGGTTGCATTGGGCCCACACATACATGAAGACTAATTTCCAAACAGTCTTGTTTACTAATAAGCATTGAGCAACCCTGGATGGTCCAGATGGATGGAGTAGTGGATGGTTGGTGGATGGCACCATGTCCCAACAAGGCTGCAACGTCAGCAAGGAGGTGGAGGAGTCATGTTTTGGGCCGGAATCATGGAGAAACAGCTGGTAGGACCCTTTAAGGTTCCTGAAGGTGTGAAAATGACCTCTGCAAAGCATACTGTATAAAGTTTCTGACTGACAACTTTCCTCCATGGTATAAAAAGCAGAAATGTGCCTTCAGGAGCAAAATCACCTTCATGCATACAATGCACCATCTCATGCTGCAAAGAATACCTCATTGGCTGCTATGGCCATAAAAGGAGATAAACTCATGGTGTGGCCACCATCTTCCCCTGACCTCAACCCTATAGAGAACCTTTGGAGTATCATCAAGCAAAAGATCTAGGAGTGTGGGAGGCAGTTCACATCAAACCAGCAGCTCAGGGAGGGAAGAAATACAAGCAGAAACTCTCCAAAAACTCACAAGTTCAATGGATGCAAGAATTGTGAAGGTGACATCAAAGAAGGTTCCTATGTAACATGTAACTTAGCCCGTTAGGATGTTTTGGAGTTAAATAGATTTTTTATTCAGTTAATGTGACCTCCTAATGCTGCTAATTCCACAAATGAGCATTTTCAGTTCTTTAAAACATATCAAATGTTTAGAAATTCTGCTGTGCATAATAATTTGGAACAGTGCATTTTAAGTGTTTATTCATTTTGGAGATTATACTGTAATCATTGGGTGGTTTCTTCAATAAAATTTGATGTATACTCTAACGGGTGATTACTTTTATTAGACTGACTGTCATTTGCACCAACCATTTAGGAAAATCTGATAAAAATGTCAGTTGCATAATAATTTGGAACATAGTGTATATACATACATACATACATATTCTAGAATACCCGATGCGTTAATGCAGCCCAAACAGTATATAACACAGCCCACGCAGTATATAGCAGCCATGCAGTATATAACACAGGCGACGTAGTATATAACACAGGCCACGCAGTATATAGCAGCCATGCAGTATATAACAAAGGCGACGTAGTATATAACACAGGCCACGCAGTATATAACACAGGGCACGTAGTATATAACACAGCCCACGCAGTATATAACATTGCCCACATAGTATGTAGCACAGCCCATGCAGTATAACACAGCTTACGCAGTATATAACATTGCTCACATAGTGTATAACACAGCCCACACAGTATATAACATAGCCCACATAGTATGTAGCACAGCCCATGCAGTATAACACAGCCCACACAGTAAATAACATTGCCCACATAGTATGTAGCACAGCCCAGGCAGTATAACGCAGCCCACGCAGTATATAGCAGCCCACGCAGTATATAGCAGCCCACGCAGTATATAGCAGCCCACGCAGTATACAGCAGCCCACGCAGTATACAGCAGCCATGTAGTATCCAACATTGCCCACATAGTACATAGCACAGCCCACGCAGTATCTAGCAGCCACGCGGTATATAACACAGCCCTCATATTATTTAGCAGTGTGGGCACCATATCCCTGTTAAAAAAAATAATTAAAATAAAAAATAGTTATATACTCACTCGCAGGGATCCAGCGAAGTCCTGGCAATGCGCGCGCGGCTGCCGCCATCTTCCATTCCCAGGATGCATTGCGAAATTACCCAGAAGACTTAGCGGTCTCGCGAGACCGCTAAGTCTTCTGGGTAATTTCGCAATGCATCTCTGGGAACAGAAGATGGCGGTGGGCGCGAGCGCATCGTCCGACGACGGAAGGTGAGAATAGCTATTTTTTTTATTATTATTTTTAACATTACATGTTTTTACTATTGATGCCGCACAGAGAGCATCAATAGTAAAAAAGTTGGTGACACACAGGGTTAACAGCAGCGGTAACGGAGTGCATTACCCGCACCATAACGCGGTCCGTTACCGCTGGTATTAACCCCTTGTTTGCAGTGACTGGAGGGGAGTATGCGGGCACCGGGCAGTGAGTGCAGGGGAGTAGGGAGGGACTAATCGGACTGTGCCCATCGCTGATTGGTCGCGACAGCCATGACTGGCAGCTGGTGAGACCAATCAGCGATGCGGGATTTCCGTGACGGAAGTTGCAGACAGAAAGACGGAAGTACCCCTTAGACATTTATATATATATAGATATGTATATATATATATATACATATATATATATATATATATATATATATACATATATATATATATATATATATATATATATATATATATATATATATATATATATATATATGTGTGTGTATTAGAACCTGAGTGTACAGTAGTTATCTGTGTGTGTATAATTATATATATATACAGTATACTGTATATGCTACATATAATGCACACACATACACACAGTCATGGCCAAAAGTGTTTTCATGTATTGATGTGTACTTTGGTTATCTATGCATGTATGTACAATATATATATAAATATATATATATATATATATATATATATATATATATATATATTAGTACCTGAGACACAGTAGGTAGTAAGCGTAAAGGTAAATATCACTTAAAGGGAGCATGTCAGCAGTTTTGGCCGCTATAAGATAGGGCCACCACCTTTCAGAGCTTATCTACAGAATTATTTAATGCTGTAGATAAGCCTCCTATCCCACCTGAAAGATAAGAAAAATAAGTTTTATTATACTCATCTGGGGGGCGGTCCGGTCCGATGGGTGTCGCAGGTCAGGGTCCAGGGCCTCCCATCTTCTTGCGATGCCATCCTCCTGTTGCTTCATGGCTCCCCGGCATCGCGCTCCTGCACAGGTGTACTAATCTGTCCTGTTGAGGGCAGAGCAAAGTCCTGCAGTGCGCAGGTGCTGGGCCTCTCTGACCTTTCCTGGCATCTGCGCACTGCAGTACAATGCGCAGATAAGTACGACTGTGAAGGAGCGCAATGCCGGGGAGCCATGATGCAAGCAGGAGGGCGGCGATCATAAGAAGATGGGAGGCACCAGATCCGGAGCTGTGACACTCATCGGACCGGACCGCCCCCGGGTGAGTATAATAAAACTTATTTTTCATCTCTTGCAGGTCGGATCGGAGGCTTATATACAGCATTATAGAATGCTGTAGATGAGCCCTGAAAGGTGGTGGCTAGTGTTGAGCGATACCGTCCGATACTTGAAAGTATCGGTATCGGAAAGTATCGGCCGATACCGGCAAAGTATCGGATCTAATCCGATACCCGATACCAATACAAGTTAATGGGACTCAAGTATCGGACGGTATTCATGATGGTTCCCAGGGTCTGAAGGAGAGGAAACTCTCCTTCAGGCCCTGGGATCCATATTAATGTGTAAAAGAAAGAATTAAAATAAAAAATATTGCTATACTCACCTCTCCAACGCAGCCTGGACCTCACCGAGGGAACCGGCAGTGTTCTGTGCTTAAAATGCGCGCGTTTACTTCCTTCCGTGACGTCACGGCTTGTGATTGGTCGCGTGCCGCCCATGTGGCCGCGACGCGACCAATCACAGCAAGCCGTGACGTAATTTTCAGGTCCTGGATGCCTAATTCTAGGCATTCAGAATTTTAAAATTACGTTCCGGCTTGTGATTGGTCGCGTCGCGGTCACATGGGCGACGCGACCAATCACAAGCCGTGACGTCACGGGAGGCAGGAAACGTGCGCATTTTAAAATTACGTCACGGCTTGTGATTGGTTGCGTGCCGCCCATGTGACCGCGACGCGACCAATCACAGCAAGCCGTGACGTAACTTCAGGTCCTGAATGCAGAAATAGGCATTCAGGACCTGAAATTACGTCACGGCTTGCTGTGATTGGTCGCGTCGCGGTCACATGGGCGGCACGCAACCAATCACAAGCCGTGACGTAATTTTAAAATGCGCGCATTTCCTGCCTCCCGTGATGTCACGGCTTGTGATTGGTCGCGTCGCCCATGTGACCGCGACGCGACCAATCACAAGCCGGAACGTAATTTTAAAATCCTGAATGCCTAGAATTAGGCATCCAGGACCTGAAAATTACATCACGGCTTGCTGTGATTGGTTGCGTCGCGGCCACATGGGCGGCACGCGACCAATCACAAGCCGTGACGTCACGGAAGGAAGTAAACGCGTGCATTTTAAGCACAGAACACTGCCGGTTCCCTCGGTGAGGTCCAGGCTGCGTCGGAGAGGTGAGTATAGCAATATTTTTTATTTTAATTCTTTCTTTTACACATTAATGTTGTTTTGATACCGATACCCGATACCACAAAAGTATCGGATCTCGGTATCGGAATTCCGATACCCGCAAGTATCGGCCGATACCCGATACTTGCGGTATCGGAATGCTCAACACTAGTGGTGGCTGTATCTTATATCTGCCAAACCTGGTGACAGGTTCCCTTTATTGGGGCATTCCCGGGGCCAGACAAATCGCCAATGCAGCTGCATCGGGCCCAGAAGTGGAGTGCCGCGACTAAGACAAGCGAATATTTCAGCTCGATCTGCATCCTTGGACGCACATTCAGCTGAAATATATTGTAGCGCCGGTGATCCGCCAGTTCCGCTGCAGTACACGCCGCTGACCAATTTGCATCCAGCATCTGACCTTGGTGTGTCCATGACTGGGGGGCATATGGCAGTGACGACAAGTCAGATGGCAGCTCTTGCGCCGGTTGCAGAAGAGGACGCCTTGTGGCGTGGGAGCAGAGAAAGGTGAGTAGATTCGAGTTTTTTTTCATGTGTTGTAGAAGAACAAGAAAAATTATCAGAGAAAGGGGCATGTAGCGCTATGCCTGACATGGTGTCCCCTCCTCCCTCCATGCAAGGAACACTAGCTTACTTTTACCGGCCCATGGTACTGTCTCCAGCATGCTCCTGCCTTCTACCTCCACTATGCATGCTGCACTGCATCCTGACGGCGTGTCTAGGGTGCATGTGTGCACACTCCAATGTTCTAAAAGGGGCAGCACGTGCACATGGTAAATGCTCAGCTGGGAGGCATTTAGTTAAATGTGTGTTCACTTGCAACATGTCTCCCAGCCAAAAGCGTGGAGACATCTTGTATAAAAAGCACCCTCCCCAGTAGGGAGGTGCTTGAGCAATCCCTATAGTTGCAGTATGTTAGGTGGTTGGTGTGTATGCAACTGTATGTTGCCAGGTCCCCCTTCCCTAGTCTGATATAGTATCCGATATCCCATACCCTGTGTACTGTTATTAGTGCTCGCTTCCTGTGACAGCTTCGGCGGTGTCCGTATCCTGAAATCGCATCTGCGGTACCGGTACCCTCCTGTCCCTTATTACGTAACATCCTCTCTATTTATGTATGGTGCCGTCCTTCATTATATAGCGTCTAGTGATGAGCAAATATACTCGTTACTCGAGATTTCTCGGGTGACCTCCGAGTATTTTTTAGTACTCGGAGATTTAGTTTTTCTTGACGCAGCTGAATGATTTACATCTGTTAGCCAGCATAAGTACATGTGGGGGTTGCCTGGTTGCTAGGGAATCCCCACATGTACTTATGCTGGCTAACAGATGTAAATCATTCAGCTGCGGCAAGAAAAAGTAAATCTCCGAGCACTAAAAAATTCTCGGAGGACCCCCGAGCATGCTCGAGAAATCTCGAGTAATGAGTATATTCGCTCATCACTAATAGAGTCCTGTCATGTGGAGCGCCGTCCATTATTGCACAGTATCCTCTCTTGTCATCTACAGCACCGTCCCTTACATTGAGTATTCTTATTATTTTTGTTATTCACAGCATCTTCTCTTTATTGCAGGGTGTCCTCTCCTGTAAAATGTAAAATGACTGCTGAGGGAGCAGCATCTGACCAAAAGACCAGTCCATCAGCCGCATCCATCACAAAAGAAGCTTTCCCATGCTCCATCAGCCATCATTTCAGTTTATATCTAACAGGAGTGGATGATATGTAATAAAGAACAGGGAGGTAAAAATAACAAAAATAATGAGAATCTGATATGTAAGGGACGGTGCTGTACATAACAAGAGGGAACTATATGATAAGGGACGGTGCTGTACATAAAGGGGCGGCAATATATATGAGAGGAGACTGTAAAAAAAATATGTATATCTGTAGCTTGGTCGCGATGAAAGGAGGGGGGGCCCAGATACATTTCTTGCACAGGGGCCCTAAGCTGTCTGTGTCCGCCCCTGAGTTATTGAACATGGTAAAAGAATAAAACAACTGTGGTATTGCACTTTTTTTGCAATTTCAACACACTTGGAATTATTTTCTCATTTTCCAGTACACGACATGTTAAAAAAGTACAACTTGTCCCGCAAAAACCAAGCCCTCACATGACCATATTGACAGAAAAATAAAAAAGTTATGGCTCTGGGAAGAAGGGAAGCAAAAAAACAAAAACGCAAAAACAAAAATACCTCCGGGGGTTAAGGGGTTATGCGATGAGATGGTGAGATGGTCGTTTCTCAACTGAGGAATTTTGCACACATTGGTACATGCTAGTATATGATTGCTGATATAATCAGGGTCCTATGTGGACTTTATACCCAATACAGCACTGACAATTTTTGAGCCCACATGTTATCTATCTGATGTGGATTTCTGTCTGTATCTAGCATGTCTGCCTAATTCTGGGCCATCCCTTGTATGGTTTTCAGATCCAGTTCTCTGTTACATTTATAAAAGGGAACTGGCTTTGTTCTACATAACAACCTTATCACATATATCAAAGTGCACCTATTAATAGACTATCACCCTACTAATATAGGGGATGATAGTGGTAATCTGCTACTTTTTTTACCGTTACCTATGCAAAATATTTTTGGCATGTCTGCACTTTATATGTTTGTTGTGATTTAAGTCTCTTTTTTAGAAAAATTACTCAATAAAAGCTAATTTTTAATTTATCCCAAGTTGCTATTACCTACATAACCTTTCTTGGGTTCAGTACTGCCCTTATTCTTTGATCACTGTGTCCAATTCCCTGCTAAATATAGCGCAGTATTCATTAAACCATCTCAAACAAATGTCTGTCCAATCTCTGTTTGAAGACTTCCATTGAAGGAGAATTCACCACCTTTTGTGGCAGCCTGTTCCAGTCATTGATCACCCCGTCAAAAAGTTTTTTTCTAATATGTAATATGTATCTTCTCCCTTTCAGTTTCATTGCATTGCTTCTCATGTGTCAATGTGCAAATGTAAGCACTGTGTTCTTTTCTTTGTAGGCTTCATTCCTTATCGGTAAACAGAAGAATTATGTGCCCTACCAAAAAGCTTTTTCTTTAAGACGCTTTTGCAGAAGGATTTTGGCTTATTCATGTGCATTTTGGCAGATTGCAGTCTAGCTTTATCATGTCTTTGTGTCAGTTGTGGGGTCCTCCTGGAACTCCTGCCATAGCGTTTCATTTCGTTTAAATCTTGATGGATAGTTTATGTTGACACTGATACACGCTGAGCCTGCAAGATGGCTTGAATTTCTTTGGAGCTTGATCGGGGCTGCTTATCCACCATTAGGACCATCCTGCGTTGCAACCTTTCATCAATTTTTCTCTGCCATACACATCCAGGAAGTTTAGCTACAGTGCCATGGGTTGTAAATTTCTTGTTTATGTTGCATACTGTTGACAAAAGAACATCCAGATCTCAGGAGATGGACTTGTAACCTTGAGATTGTTGA
Organism: Ranitomeya variabilis; assembly: GCF_051348905.1. Classification (NCBI taxonomy): domain Eukaryota; kingdom Metazoa; phylum Chordata; class Amphibia; order Anura; family Dendrobatidae; genus Ranitomeya; species Ranitomeya variabilis. Next base: position 14,689 of record NW_027508085.1, read on the forward strand.
TATTGTGCAACAATTCTGGTTCTCAAATTATCAGAGCGTTTTTGTCTCCTCTTTCTGTTCTCCATGCTTATTGTGGCATGCACAGATACACAATGCAAAGAGTAAGTCAAATTCTTCCCATTTTACCAGGTTTCAGGTGTGATTTTCATATTACTCACACCTGTTACTTGCCACAGGTAAGTTTGAATGAGCATCACATAGTTGATACAAAGTTGTTTACAGTTTTGGAAAGGTGCCAACAACGTTGGGGTTTTGTGTGAAATTATGTCCGCTTTGCCTTTTTTTATTTTTTATGTTGATCCAATACACACAAAGGAAATAAATATGTGTGTAGCAAAACGTGTAATTACAATCATTTTCTAAGAGAACTACTTCATTTTTTGGAACAGTTTCAAGGATGCCAACAATTTAGGCCATGACTGTATTTACACTGCTCAAAAAATAAAGGGAACACTAAAATACCACATTCTAGATATCTCTGAATGAAATATTCCAGATGCCTCATGACAAGGAAAAGATGCTCAGTATTGTGTGTGGCATCCACGTGCCTGTATGACCTCCCTACTGTACAATGCCAGGCCATGCTCATGATGAGGCGGCGGATGGTCTTCTGAGGGATCTCCTCCCAGACCTGGACTAAAGCATCTGCCAACTCCTGGACAGTCTGTGGTGCAACGTGATGTTGGTGGATGGAGCAAGACATGATGTTCCAGATGTGCTCAATCTGATTCTGATCCTGGGAATGGGCGGGCCAGTCCATTGCTTCAATGCATTCTTCATCTTGCAGAAACTGCTAACACACTCCAGCCACATGAGGTCTGGCATTGACCTGCATTAAGAGGATCCCAGGGCCAACCACACCAGCATATGGTTTCACAAGGAGTCTGAGGATCTCATCTCGGTACCTAATGGCAGTCAGGCTACCATAGGCGAGCACATGGATGGCTGTGCGGCCTTCCAAAGAAATGCAACTCCACACCATTACTGACCCACTGCCAAACCGGTCATGCTGAAGGATGTTGCAAGCAGCAGATCGCTCTCCACGGCATCTCCAGACTCTGTCACGTCTGTCACATGTGCTCAGTGTGAACCTGCCTTCATCTGTGAAGAGCACAGTGTGCCAGTGGCAAATTTACCAATCCTGGTGTTCTGTGGCAAATGCCAAGCATCCTGCATGGTGTTGGGCTGTGAGCACAACCCCCATGTGTAGACGTCGGTCACTCAGACCATCCTCATCGAGTTGGTTTCTAACCGTTTGTGCTGAGACATGCATATTTGTGGCCTGCTGGAGGTCATTTTCCAGGGCTCTGGCAGTGCTCCTCCTGTTCCTCCTTGCATAAAGGCTGAGGTAGAAGTCCTGCTGCTGGGTTGTTGCCCTCCTACGGCCGCCTCCACGTCTCCTGGTATACTGGCCTGTCCCCTGGCAGCGCCTCCAGCCTCTGGACACTACGCTGACAGACACAGCAAACCTTCTTGCCACAGCTCACATTGATGTGCCATCCTGGATGAGCTGCACTACCTGAGCCACTTGTGTGGATTGGAGAGTCCGTCTCATGCTACCACGAGTGTGAACGCACAACCAACATTCAAAAGTGACCAAAACATCAGCCAGTAAGCATTGGTACTGAGATGTGGTCTGAGGTCCCCACCTGCAGAATCACTCCTTTATTGAGGGTGTCTTGATAATTGCCAATAATTTCCATCTGTTGTCTATTCCATTTCCACATCATCATGTGAACTTGATTGTCAATCAGTGTTGCTTCCTAAGTGTACAGTTTGATTTCACAGCAGTTTGAGTTATATTCTGTTGTTTAGGTGTTCCCTATATTTTTTTGAGCAGTGTATATGTTTCCGAGTTGGGAATGACACAAAGAGAAATATAAAATTAAGCAACTCTCATCTGGGAACTAAAAAACATAAATGAAGGTTTCCTCCATTAGGCATTAATAAAACAGTTTCACAGATCCCTATGATTCTGTTAGCTTGGCTCATTAAATTCTCATTCAGGCCAGTACTTCAGGCCATAGTACAGGCGCTCTTGAAAAAAATAGTCTAAAGGTTTTATGTTTTGATATATTGTTTGTGGTTATTTAGTGGTTCCCTATCTGTGGCTACGTGGAGACATTGGAGCTACATTGTGGCTTCATGGAGACACCTGTTATGCAATCAAAGTTTGGTAGGTGTCTCTACGAATCGCAGCGCCATACATGTGAATAGGTTTGCATTGTAACTCCGAAAGTACAAGGAATGTGACAAGCAGGTCACAAAAAATAGCAAGTTGGTTGGATTTCTTGTGATTTGCTTGACACTGAGACCCCATTCAACAGTAATGTGTTGTCATATAGTAATGAAACCTAGCAAACTTTGGTTCCCTGACAGGTGTCACAACCAAAGTTATGCTAAAACACCCATTTTGCCAAAGTGAAACGTCAGCTATCACACTTATTCAACAATTTTTTTTTTCATTTTGTTCCATGAATTAGTTTACAGTTTCAATGCTCCATTTTCTCTGACTGAGCTTTTCTTGCTCCAAAAATTCCTATACTTGAAGAAGACTTGTCTTCTCTCCTGATGTGTTTATTTTTAGTAAATTCATGCATACTCATAAAGTAATGCTGGAAAATTGTATGTGCTCACTCAAGATTTGCTACGATATGTACTTTTGAAAGGTAAGGGTAAATGACAATGAGCCATACATTTCTTGTTCAGGATATACAGAGGCAGATATTCTGTAATCTGTAAAAGGACATATCCCTTATAAATGTTAAAATCATGATATTTTTTTTTATAAAATGACATTTTACTAACCCTAATCATATAACTACCTGAAAAGATGTATCTTTAAATTATGTGCCCGCATCTGTGTTATATTACATGCAAATGTCAATAGATTCTGAATAATGTGTGATTATTACTAATAATTTTTTCAGCACTTGTAAGCCTAATGCAATCCTCAGATTGGTACAAAAGTTCTTCGATAACGATGCAGAGGCCCTCTCATCAGAATAATGGCTCTGTCAACAAAAACATTATGATTAATGAGATTTTGGAGCAGTGCAGCAGCTTCTTTCCTAGCATCGATTCACTCTAGTGATTTACAGTGTAGTTTACATAAGCAAGATAGACAGTCAATGTCCCTATCTCCACTCACGGAGAACAGGACTATTTTAATAAATACCAGAGTACAGACATTTAAAAAAAGAGTCACCCTTTAATTGCTGCTAGCAATACACATGCACTCATCATTATGTGTCTGGCACATTCAAAATCATTATACCTGCTTCTAATTTTGTTCAAAAAAGATAGAAACAATGTGTAATTCCTTTTTTTGTCATTTAATTTTATATAGAATTATAATCTGGGGAAAATTTCCATCATGTTCAGCGCAAACTGATGTGATGGTTAGACTGTGCATTCTATGGATAAAATTATCATGCTTGTTCTGATGGCTTGAGAGGTGTGCTAAAGAGAATGTCAGTAGGATCAATCCTCGTAAGCCATCTATGTGGACAGGTAGGACATAGTAAGCTGAATAAAATGATACCTTGTTATTTGCGATCCGATGTCTTATTCCAGAGAAATCCACATTTTTCTTACATGCAAATAAACTGTTCAGGACTATGGGCCAGTCACTGATCTGCATGAGGATCTGCCTGCAAAGATTATTTTACATGAAGGAGGAGTTACTAGTCTCATGGGTAATGGCTAGGGTTGAGCGAAACGGATCGTTCATTTTCATAAGTCGCCGACTTTTGGCAAAGTCGGCGTCTCATGAAACCCGACCCGATCCCTGTGTGGGGTCGGCCATGCGGTACGCGACTTTCGCAAAAAAGTCGCGTTTCAATGATGCTAAAAGCACCATTTCTCAGCCAATTAAGGGAACCTGTACCCCCCCAGGCGGTTGTTACTGAAAGAGCCACCTTGTGCAGCAGTAATAATGATGCAAAAGGAAAAAGTGCCTCTTTTCGTGGTGCTCCTTGCACATGCTGAACCTAACACTTATGAAATGTGTCCCCTCACACCGTTAAACCGTCCGGTAGGTGGAACTTCCATTTGTCATGAGACGCAGCACAGCCGTCATTCTTACCCCCTTGGCGCCGTGCGCCGCCTCCTCAGCGTTGTTTGAATCTGTCCCGGAGCCTACGCTGTTATGTTAGCCCTTGGCCAGGCACACTTAGCGCTGCCCGTCTTCTGACATTATTTGGTGTCAGGCTGGCTGCGCCTGTGCGGCCGCGCTGGACGAGATCCCGCCTCGTAGTGTCTTCTGATTTAATCCCACTGCGGGCCTGTGATCCATGGACATGCGCAGTGTATATCTTAACCTCCGCCTCTCACTCATCTCCCTACGCCTTATTCAGACCGTGCGCCGTCAGCTGATCCCTAATAGCATGCCACGGCCGTGACGCCGCACAGTCTGAAGAAGCCGTAGGGAGGGGAGTGAGAGGCGAGGATATGCACTGCTCATGCCCATGGATCACAGGTCCGCAGAGTGATTACATTAGATGACACGGCGAGGCGGGATCTTGGCCAGCGCGGCCACACAGGCGCAGCCAGCCTGACACCAAATGATGTCAGAAGACGGGCAGAGCAAAATGTGTGCATGGCCAAGGGCTAACATAACAGCGCAGGCTCCGGGACAGATTCAAACAACGCTGAGGAGGCGGCGCACGGCGCCAAGGGGGTAAGAATGACGGCTGTGCTGCGTCTCATGACAAATGAAAGTTCCACCTACCGGACGGTTTAACGGTGTGAGGGGACACATTTCATAAGTGTCAAGTTCAGCGTTTGCAAGGACCATAATTAAAAGAGCTAAGTTTACCTTTTTCAGCATTAGTGCTGTACATGATGGCTCCTTCAGCTACAAATGCCTTGGGGGGGGGGGTTAAAGGTTCCCTTTCAACTTGCTCCAGTGCAGGCTTCGGCCTACACTCTGCTCTTCCTGCTGACCCTGGGCTCTAACACCGCCAGTTGGCGCCCGGAAGTGCTAGCTGCACAGAGCAAAACACCAGCCAATGTGTCAGTGGGGTTCAGCACCGCCAGCTGTTCCCCTGCTGTTTAGCTGGCAACGTGTCCTGCAACAGCCATGCAGACACAAAGCTGCCGCCAGTGCAGGCTTCGGCCTACACTCTGCTCTTCCTGCTGACCCTGGGCTCTAACACCGCCAGTTGGTGCCCGGTACTGCTAGCTGCACAGAGAAAAACACCAGCCAATGTGTCAGTGGGGTTCAGCACCGCCAGCTGTTCCCCTGCTGTGTAGCCGGCATTGTGTCCAGCAAAAGCCAGGCAGACACAAGAACTGAAATTGAAGGGCACCTGTCGCCCCTCCCCCAGGTGTTTGTATGTTTTACAGCCACCTTTTACAGCAGTAATGCTGCATGTGTGCAAGGTGGCTCATAAACTTATTCTCCATGCACACGTGGAACAGAACACGTCTACAATGTGTCCCCTGAGACCATTAAAACGTCCCTGAGGTGTGACTTTCCTTTGTAATGACACGCAACAACCCCCTTGGTAGCACAGCCCTTCTTCTGACATCATTGTTTGGCTGGCTGCGCCTCTGCGGCCGCCCTGCCCGACACAACGCCCCTCAGGGTCTTATTTATTTTGACTGCGAGGGTGTGATTGACGGGCATGAGCAGTGCATATCTTCGCCAGGCTGTCACTCAGCTCATTCCACCTTCTTCAGACTGTGCGGCTTCATGGCCGTGGCATGCGATAAGGGATCAGCTGACGCTGCACAGTCTGGAGCAGGTGTAAGGACACGAGCGAGAGGCGAACATATGTACTGCGCCAGGCCATGAATCCCAGCCCCGCAGTGTGAAACACTGTAAAGACACTGCGGGGCTGGGATTCATGGGCATCGCGAACCACACCAGCCGACATGAAATGATGTCAGAAGACGGGCAGCGCATGGCCAATGGATAACGCAACAACGCAGACTCCTGTACATCAAAATGCGATGCTCAGGAGGCCGCGCCAAGCACCAAGGTGGTATTTTTGCCAGCTGTGCTGCGTCTCATTACGAAGGGAACTCCCGCCTCCAAGACAGATTGACTGTATAAGGGCCAAAATGTTGTACGTGTTTCATTCAGCTTGTGCAAGGAACAAAATTAAAAGAGCAACCTTTGACTTGTGCAGCACTACTGCTGCAAAAGGCGTGGCTCTTCTAGTTTGTAACACCTGAGGGGGGTTAAAGGTTACCTTTAAAATTGGTTCAATTAGGCTTTGGCCTACACTCTGCTCCCCCTGCAAAGCCAGGGCTCTAGCACCGCCAGTTGGTGCCCCGAAGTGCTGGCTGCACAGAGAAAAACACCCGCCAATGTGTCAATGGGGTTCAGCACCGCCAGCTATTCCCCTGCAGTGTAGCCGGCAACGTGTCCTGCAACAGCCACGCAGACACAAAGCTGCCACCAGTGCAGGCTTCGGCCTACACTCTGCTCCCTCTCCTCCTGCTGACCCTGGGCTCTAACACCGCCAGTTGGTGCCCCGAAGTGCTGGCTGCACAGAGAAAAACACCCGCCAATGTGTCAGTGGGGTTCAGCACCGCCAGCTGTTCCCCTGCTGTGTAGCCGGCAACGTGTCCTGCAACAGCCACGCAGACACAACAGACCTACAAATGCCTCCAGTGCAGGCTTCGGCCTACACTCTGCTCCCCCTGCTGACCCTTTGCTCCAACACCGCTAGTTGGGGCTCTAGGAAGACAAACTTGAATAGGTCCCCATCCTGGTTCCAGCACCGTCAGCTGGTTCCGGGCAGAGCCTTTGGCTTAGGTGCAGGAGGCACGGGTACCTCCTGCTTAGTAACCGGGTTCCAGTAATGTCAGCTGGTCCTCGGCAGTTCCATTGGCTTTTGGACCTTCGGCTACCCATCCGGGTTCCAGTACCGTCAGCTGGTTTCTCGGCAGTGTCTTTTGCTCTTGTACCTTCTGCTCCCCATCCTGGTTCCAGTACCGTCAGCTGGTTCCGGGCAGAGCCTTTGGCTTAGGTGCCTCCCTCTGGGTATCCGAGTTCCACCAACGTCAGGTGGTCCTTGGTAGTGCTTTCAGGCACGGGTACCTCCTGCTTAGTAACCGGGTTCCAGTAACGTCAGCTGGTCCTCGGTAGTTCCATTGGCTCTTGGACCTTCGGCTACCCATCCGGGTTCCAGTACCGTCAGCTGGTTCTTGGCAGTGTCTTTTGCTCGTGTACCTTCTGCTCCCCATTCTGGTTCCAGTACCATCAGCTGGTTCTGGGCAGAGCCTTTGGCTTAGGTGCCTCCCTCTGGGTATCCGAGTTCCACCAACGTCAGGTGGTCCTTGGTAGTGCTTTCAGGCACGGGTACCTCCTGCTTAGTAACCAGGTTCCAGTAACGTCAGCTGGTCCTCGGTAGTTCCATTGGCTCTTGGACCTTCGGGTAGCCATCCGAGTTCCAGTTCCATCAGCTGTTTCTCGGCATTTTCTCAGCCTTCTTGTACCTTCTGCTACATTTCCAAGTTCAAGACCCTAAAGACGACGACCCAGAAGATCACCCCTAAGTTGACGACGACACCAGAGACGACAACCACTGAGATGACGACGACCCTGGAGACGATGACCCTGAAGACCACCCCGATGACGACGACCCCGGAGACGACGACCCTGGAGACGACGACCCTGGAGACGACGATGACATGGGAGACCGAGAAGCAGAAGATCAAGAGGCTGCAGAACAAAGAGCAGAAGAACATTAAGCATAACACTAAATATCAGAGCAAAAGATATTATCTAAATTATAAGCAGAAGAAGACTAAGCAGTGTATGGGGGTGAGTCCGTTCCTCCTCGTGGTGCCCCTAAAGCCTGATGCTGCAGGCCAAACTGAACGTGGACAAATGTAACTCTTTTGTGACAGGCAGAACGGAAGGTGTAATCTTCAAACTTTTATAGATAACAACTACGGGAATGCCTGTCACAAATAAGAATATGATGAAGAAGTTGAATATGAAGAAGAATAATAGTTAAATAAAAAGAATATGAACAATGTAAAAAAAAAATATTATAGGTAGAAGATGAAGAAGATGAATAAGGTGAAGAAGAAGTTGATGTCAAAGATGCTGATGATGATGAAGAAGAAAGTGTGGGAGAAGTAAAAAAGAGGGTGAAGGGCGTGGAAGTAGTGAAACATCAATATCTGACAAAATAAAAAACATCTTAACATAGTCAATATCTTTGTAACTCTGAACGTCTTTAAAAAAAATTAAAATTCCTGCTATTCTATTTGATTGGGCTAAACCTCTATGCCTTTAATGTCTCCGCCACCTCCCCCAATACATCCTACATTATTCTTAGTTGTTTTCCTTCATGTATAATGAACCTACAAGGAAAGAAAGGGTTTATTTTAATTCCGATATTTTCGTCCCATTGACTTGCATTGGGATCGGGTATCGGAATCGGCGAGATCCGATACTTTGACGGTATCGGACGATACTTTCCGATACCGATACTTTCCGATATCGGAAGGTATCGCTCAACACTATAGTTAAGCACAATCCTGGGAAACAGCAGATTTCCTCTTCACATGATATGGACGATGATTGTATTGATGATGACTTGGAACTTTACCACAACCCCAACAAGAAGATGAAGATCACAGCTGCAAACCATGTGCAAAAAATGTCGTGAATGTCTGGAAATTCATTTTCTCTTGGGCAAATTTTACCTCTTACTAAAGTGCTACAGAACGAGGCATACACAGCTCCCATGTCTACTTAGCATGACACTTCGCCAATCGCCAGCATTATTGCACACAAAGGCTGTAGCCAACATGTCACTTTTCACAAAGGAGGCCAGCTCATCAGTAGGGCCCACTCATAAAGAGTCTGTCTTTAGCACATAAGAAGGCAAATGACCATGAAAAATTTGCATCCAAGAGTCACAGAGGAAGATATTGTGGAGCTTTTCTGTGTATGCGATGCCTTGAAGTGCACCTGCTTGTTGAGTTCCGGAGTTGCAGAGTTTGTGTTTGTAAGAAAGGAAGATGCAGTTGGTGCCTACAAAAAATATAGCAATAGATACCTAGATGGACAACCAATGAAATGCAGTCTTCCTTTGAATTGTAGTGTGATAACATCAGACCAGCCCATACTTCTAATATTAAGTGACACCCCATCAAATAAGGAAGGTTAATGTCAAAGAAACACAAACTCCTCCTCTTCCAGTGTTGGGTAAAATCCTCCAGCTGAAGTTCATCCTGATTCTATCTTAAAAGCACTCTTTAAATCCTTAGGGTGATCAGCAGTCATCCAAGCACCTGCATTTGAGATTAAGCTCTGATGAAGCCAACACAACTTGGATACTGTAATAACAGAGATTCACAATTCACAATTGGCCCTGAGACTACTATATAAAAAAAAAATATATATATATATATAAATTTTTGTTTTTTGTTTAATGCTGGTGCTGAACACTAGCAGGTAGTTGATGTTTGAAGGAGTCTGACATCAGACAATTGGACAATTTATCCTGTTCACAGCATTGTAGTACAGCTCACCTTTGTTGTGGGGAAGTTGTGTTATTGCATCAAGAATTTCTGTTTTCCACTTGCTCTAGTATTGTCATACAGTATGATTATGCCGATTGCCTGTCGACAACTGATCCTAAACTTGGACACACTCAAGAGCTGTTCACTTTACCATTTATAGATTCAGGCCTCTCGCATGATACACTTGAAGCGAGGCAAGATGATATTGCATGTAGTGCTGCCCAAATATTTGAGCAGCCACAGTCACACAAAGGCAACTGTGGAAACGTGTCACAAGAGGTGGATGATGATGAGACACAATTGACAGAAAGTCAGGAGGAGGACCAGGGTGCGGAAGTGGAAGACGAGATGGTGGATGATATTATTATTAGTCATTTTTATAGTGCCATTTATTCCATGGTGCTTTACATGTGAAAAAGGGTCATACATCGAAAAGTACGCTAAACATGAGCAATACAAGGCACACGCAAGTACAGATGAAGAGAGGAACCTTTCCCACGAGAGCTCAAAGTCTACAGGGGATGGGTGTGGCTACACTATGAGAATGTAGAGCTGGTCATGCAGTTCAGTAGATTGAGTATCACTGCAGGTTGTAGGCTTATCGGAAGAGGTTCTTCTTCAGGTTCATTTTGAATGTTTCCATAATAGGCGGTAGTCTGATGTGTTGGGGTAGAGAGTTACAGAGTATGGGTGAAGCACAGGAGAAGTCTTGTATGCGGTTGGGGCAAGAAGACATAAGAGGGGAGTAGAGAAGAAGATGTTGAGAGGATCGAAGGTTGCGTGTAGGTAAGTCCAGGGAGACCTTGTCACAGATTTATGGAGGAGACAGGTTGTGGATGGCTTTGTATGTAATAGTTTTAGGGTTTAGAGAGGAGAGTCTGGGGAATAATGGGGAGACAGGTGGATTAGATGGGCAGCAGCGTTTAGGATAGATTGGAGTGGTGCAAGAGTGCTAGAGGGGAGGCCAGAGAGTAGAAGGTTGCAATAGTCGAGGCGGGAGATGATGAGGGCATGCAAAATCATTGACTGAAGAAAGACAATTCGAAAACAGTGTTGCCAAATACTAACCATTTATATAAACTTTTGAGCCACTGGGGATATGATGAAAGAACTAAAAGAAGGAGAAAACTTTCTTTTAGTATTTTTCTGACATTTCATCATTCTTGAAATATAGTAATATGATCTAAAGTGTATATATGCATATGAACTCAAGTCTGTGTTTTCAGAGACTTGCCGTAAAGTAGATATTATATTTGGCAGAAGTATTCTCATTAATGTCTATGCGCATCTCTGCCATGTCATATTTTCCTGGCATATTTAGTATTATTATTACTTATTATGCTTTGCTTATATAGTGCCACCATATTCCACACTGCTTTATAGATTTTACCATCTCTGTCCCAATTTGAGCTCACAATCTAGAATTCCTATAAGTCTATACGTATGTTAGGCGTACATGTTATACTGACAGTATGCTCCAAATGTATTGAACAATGAGTTTTTAAGAAAAATTTTATGGTAATGTACCTGATTAACAAGAGGTAATGTTAAAGCAGAAGAATCTGAAATGCTTAAATTACTTCACATGATCATCCTGGTGAAATACAAGATCTTTTTTTTGTCCAGCTTGAAAATATCAAACAGTTATGAGCACAAAGGCATTCTCATCTTAAAGGAAAAAACAATGTACTAGATGTTAACAAACTTTAAAAAGCTGTAATTAGTTTTACTCATATCGTTCAACACCATCTGGGTTAGCTTTTTTCATTCAAAAATACGATAAGGATGCGTGATATAATTGTTTTACCCTGATAAATTTGTTTCACCTTTCCTGAGAACAAACACATCAAATTAAAATCAGCTGTATAATTAGTTATTTTCATGAAAAATTCCATTTGGCAAGTGTATTGTAAAAGATCCATTAATTAAATAATAATTCTTATCAGGAACTCTAATTAATAAACAAATTTAGGACCTTTCATCTCTCTTGACACGTCAGTTTTAGGCCTCATTCAGGCGTAAGTGATTTTTCTTGTACGGACAAAATGGTCCAATTTTCATCAGTGTTTTGAACCAGATTTTCATCCGTGTACTGTCCATGTGAAAGTGTTCACCTTCAAATTTTCTTTTTTTTTTTATGTTTCTCAAGCGTTTCTTGCCAACTAGCAAAAATATGAATCAGATAGCACAAGGATGCAACTAGGTTGGAATTCTGCCACTTTCCAATTTTTTTCAAGACAAGTATTGGTCAGTTTGGCCCTAGACTAGGTTAAAAAACTAACAAGTCTCTATTTTTGGGGGATTTCTTGGTGTATAAAAACACAGACATGTGAATATGTCTATAGACTAAAATTGATACTAGTTCTATCCATGAAGCTTATGAATAGAACTTATTTGAGAATCATGTGCATCTGAGCTTAGTAAATTCTTGTGTTCCTCTTTAAATAGAGTTCTGGAGAACCTTTCTTAGAACTCTACATTGTATTATTTCTCTTCCATTCCTATTAGAAAGGTATGCATAAACTGACAACCCGGTGCTACCTTTTACATTACTAAATGTTAAACTTTTGCTATGTAGTTTTGGAGTTCAGGCAAAAAAAAATCTATTTTTTTGTTGAGTCACCGCTTACTGAAGAGAATTATGACTGTTATGGATTACATTTGTGCTATTCTTGGTTGTCCCATCCTGTATTTTTTTGAACAATAAAATTATGCTAGCATGTTTATATTTTATTTTATTTAGGCTTAATTATCTAGCGCCATCATATTCCACAGCACTTTACAAACATTGTGAGCCCAATCGGGGACAGTGATGATAATCTAAATTCCCTATCAGTATGTTTTTGGAGTGTGGGAGGAAACCGGAGAACCAGGAGGAAACCCACACAAACATGGGGAGTACATACAAACTCCTTGCAGATGTTGTCCTTGGTGGGATTTGAATCTAGGACCACAATGCAACAGTGCTAACCACTGAGCCACCGTGCTGCCCTCAGATGAAATATACACCCATTCTCCCAGTGGTAACTGTAAAGGCACAATGACAGAGTCCCTACAGCCATCTTCTTACACTCATGAACCTTGCTGAACAGTAATTATAAAGTGTGGAAAAAGGTAAAATGATTATAATGGCAAAAACTAATAAACTAACTTTGTGTCATGGACTAACCTCTGGAAAGAAACACTAGGCATAACATAGTATACAGTATTTTGTCAGGACAAAATATTTCTTTAACCACTTTGCGCATCACTTAAAATTACATCATGTATTTGCTGAGGTTCCGACTCTTGGCAAAAATCATGTATTACTTGTTTTAATAATTTGTAACACTTGACGATATCCATAATATTGTTCTCTGTAGCAGAGAGAGATATTTCCTTTGATTTTCCTGCCGTTAATTAAAGATTTCCCTCACTAGGAATGCTTTACAGTTTTAGTATTATGCCTTAGTATAACCTACATTAGTTAATCTACATCTTCATGTCTCCCCCTCTCCCCTCCAACATGTATTCATTTTAGTCAATTTTGGAAATGAAATGGTGTTAGGGCTGGCGGAACGCACCGAATAATTATAAGGATGGTATAAGATGCTTTTGCAGCCCAGGGTCCACCGTGCAGAGATGACACCTGCTGCTCGGTAATGGTGGACAGTATATGGCGGTATAATGTGAACACACAAGGGTTAGCTTCACCCGGTATGTAAGGAAGCGAACCCTGCTGCCTCACAGGGCCGCAATACCGCAGAGTGAATGCTAGTATTGGGTCACAGGACTCTGCCCCAAGGACATGGGATTAGAGTCCTTCTAGACCACTAGCGCTTGGCGCCACAACTGCAGTTCCAGGGAAAAACCTAAATAATTATGTACCGCACTGAGTGCCTGTTGCGCCGCTCTGGTGAACACCACTAACTGCCCTTACTAGGGACAGGTAAGGGCACTGGTTGCACACGATGCCACACTGGCTAATGCTGCTGCTGTGAGAGCATTCATCAACACTATGGATGGGAATGATTCGGAGCTTTCACCAGAACAGGCACACATCCACACACACACAATAACTGATTTATACTAGCGCATGGCCGAGTGGCCATGAGAACCTTTTATATCTGTAGCCTTCCAGGACCTTCCTAGTGCTCCAATCGGAGCCGCTACAGGAACTGAGCATGTGACCCCCGACCACCAATGAGAGGTCATCCCGTGGGCATGCTCAGTAGAAGAAAAGCAGGAATTAGTCCCTGGAACGTCTGCTCGCCTCTGATCAATGCTTGTTACAGAGACTGAGCCTGGAATGGTAGCTGTAACCAAACGCACAGCATCAGCTTGATCCAGGCACTGGGACTGATGTCTCTGCTGAGCAGACTCTGCTGTGGCTGAAGGAGAATGGGAGACCACAGCAGACATGGTTTGAGATTCCCCCTGTGCAGCGGTGGGAACTCGACACCTAACAAATGGTTTTATGTATTCTTGATGTTATTCCTATGCTTATGCTATCAGATTTGAATGCTCTGCCATGATTGACAGGTAATCAGCAGATATTCGTTTTAGAAAAAAAAAAACACACAGAGGATGAATAACTCTGTAATTTTATTTCTTTGTGATCCTGCTGTGTGGGAAGCCTGAAAATTAGCAATCAGTAAGGTCAACTCGAAGCCTGTAAAGTGAGCTGTTAGGCAGTTTAACATACTGATTGTCTGCATGAGCATGAGGACAATCTCACTGTAAGATATTCCAGTAACACTTCGTTCACTTCTGTCAATTCAGTTTGTGTTGAGATGAAAAAAAAAAGGAATCTGAATTGCTTATGCCAAGCAAAATGAATTTTTAAATATATTCTTATTTTTTTATACTTAACCTTGGTCATCAATAGTATGTAGATGTCTAGAAAGCAATAATATATATATACTAGCTGTACTACCCGGCTTCGCCCGGGTTAATGACTGCTGTTAGCAAAATAGAATGTGTTAACAAAAATTGATTCTGCACACAAAAACCACAAAACAAATAGATAGAAATGTAATTATTAAAAGGCAAAAACTAAGCTAATAGAAGAATTTCACAACATATATTAGCTTTGTTATACTGAGAATGTCTTTGTTGCCTATATTAACCAATCAGAGCTCAGATTAATTAACTGTAGCAAAATAGAAGCTGAGCTGTGATTGGTTGCTATTGGCAGCCTGATAAATCCCCAGCCAACAGGAAGCCCTCCCCCCTGGCAGTATATATTAGATCACACATACACATAATAGAGTGGTCATGTGACTGACAGCTGCCGGATTCCTATATGGTAAATTTGTTGCTCTTGTAGTTTGTCTGCTTATTAATCAGATTTTTATTTTTGAAGGACAATACCAGACTTGTGTGTGTTTTAGGGCGAGTTTCATGTGTCAAGTTGTGTGTGTTGAGTTGCGTGTGGCGACATGCATGTAGCGACCTTTGTGAGATGAGTTTTGTGTGGCGACATGCGTGTAGCAACATTTTGTGTGTCGAGTTGCATGTGACAGGTTAGTGTAGCAAGTTGTGTGCAGCAAGATTTGTGCATGGCGAGTTTTGCGCGTGTCGAGTTTTATGTGTGGTGCGTTTTGAGTATGTGCAAGTTTTGTGTGAGGCAACTTTTGCATGTGGTGCAACTTTTGTACATGTGGCAATTTTTCTGTGTGTGCAAGTTTTGCATGAGGTGAGTTTTCCATGAGGTGAGTTTTGCACGTGTGGCGAGTTTTGCATGTAGCGAGTTTTGAGTGGTGACTTTTGTGTTTCGACTTTTATGTGGCGAGGTTGGTGTGTGTGTGGTGAAATGTGTGCTGAGGGTGGTATATGTGTTCAAGCACGTGGTAGTGTGTGGCGCATTTTGTGTTTGTGTTCATATCCCCGTGTGTGGTGAGTATCCCATGTCGGGGCCCCACCTTAGCAACTGTACGGTATATACTCTTTGGCGCCATCGCTCTCATTCTTTAAGTCCCCATTGTTCACATCTGGCAGCTGTCAATTTTCCTCCAACAATTTTCCCTTCACTTTTTCCCCATTATGTAGATAGGGGCAAAATTGTTTGGTGAATTGGAACGCGCGGGGTTAAAATTTCACCTCACAACATAGCCTATGATGCTCTCGGGGTCCAGACATGTGACTGTGCAAACTTTTGTGGCTGTAGCTGCGACGGTGCAGATGCCAATCCCAGACATACACACATACATACACACATTCAGCTTTATATATTAGATATACCTGTATGTAATCTGCTGTATATAGTATACACCTGTGTGTCATCTCACCTATATATAGTATATATCTGTGTGTCATCTCCTCCTGTATATAGTATATACCTGTATGTCATCTCCTCCTATACATAGCATATACCTGTATGTCATCTCCTCCTGTATATACTATATACCTGTAGGTAATCTGCTCCTGTATATAGTATGTACCTGTGTGTCATCTCCTCCTGTATATAGTATATACCTGTATGTCATCTCCTCCTGTATGTAGTATGTACCTGTATGTCATCTCCTCCTCTATATAGTATATACCTGTGTGTCATCTCACCTGTATATAGTATATATCTGTGTGTCATCTCCTCCTGTATATAGTATATACCTGTGTGTCATCTCCTCCTGTATATAGTATATACCTGTATGTCATCTCCTCCTGTATATAGTATATATCTGTATGTCATCTCCTCCTGTATTAGACCTCATTCACACGTTATTTGGTCAGTATTTTTACCTCAGTATTTGTAAGCTAAATTGGCAGCCTGATAAATCCCCAGCCAACAGTAAGCCCACCCCCTGGCAGTATATATTAGCTCACACATACACATAATAGACTGGTCATGTGACTGACAGCTGCCGGATTCCTATATGGTCCATTTGTTGCTCTTGTAGTTTGTCTGCTTATTAATCAGATTTTTATTTTTGGAGGATAATACCAGACTTGTGTGTGTTTTAGGGTGAGTTTCGTGTGTCAAGTTGTGTGTGTTGAGTTGCGTGTGGCGACATGCATGTAGCGACTTTTGTGAGATGAGTTTTGTGTGGCGACATGCGTGTAGCAACTTTTTGTGTGTCGAGTTGCATGTGACAGGTTAGTGTAGCAAGTTGTGTGCAGCAAGTTTTGCGCATGGCGAGTTTTGCGCATGGCGAGATTTATGTGTGGTGCCTTTTGAGTATGTGCAAGTTTTGTGTGAGGCAACTTTTGCATGTGTTGCAACTTTTGTGCATGTGGCAATTTTTCTGGGTGTGCAAGTTTTGCGTGTGGTGAGTTTTCCATGAGGTGAGTTTTGCACATGTGGCGAGTTTTGCATGTGGAGAGTTTTGCGCGTGGCGAGTTTTGAGCGGCGACTTTTGTGTTTCGACTTTTATGTGGCGAGGTTGGTGTATGTGTGGTGAAATGTGCGCTGAGGGTGGTATATGTGTTCAAGCACGTGGTAGTGTGTGGCGCATTTTGTGTGTGTTCATATCCCCGTGGTGGTGTGGTGATTATCCCATGTTGGGGCCCAACCTTAGCAACTGTACAGTATATACTCTTTGGCGCCATCACTGTCATTCTTTAAGTCCCCCTTGTTCACATCTGGCAGCTGTTAATTTGCCTCCAACACTTTTCCTTTCATTTTTTCCCCATTATGTAGATAGGGGCAAAATTGTTTGGTGAATTGGAAAGCGCGGGGTTAAAATTTCACCTCACAACATAGCCTATGATGCTCTCGGGGTCCAGACGTGTGACTGTGCAAAATTTTGTGGCTGTAGCTGCGACGGTTCAGATGCCAATCCCGGACATACACACATACATACACACATACACACATTCAGCTTTATATATTAGATACTTAGCAGCATTATATATATATATATATATATATATATATATATATATATATGTATATATATATATATATATATATATATATATATATATATATATATATATACTGTACATATCAAAGGTCTCAAAATATTCAAGGCTTAAGCTTCAATTGAACACACCCCACACACGAAAAGCTAAAAATATATAAACTTACTAGTGATGAGCGAATATACTTGTTACTAGAGATTTCTCGAGCACGCTCAGGTGTCCTCCGAGTATTTTTTAAGTGCTCAGAGATTTTGTTTTTCTTGCCGCAGCTGAATGATTTACATCTGTTAGCCAGCATAAGTACATGTGGGGATTCCCTAACAACCAGGCAACCCCCACATGTACTTATGCTGGCTAACAGATGTAAATCATTCAGCTGCGGCAAGAAAAACTAAATCTCCGAGTACTAAAAAATATATATTAGGTACATCATATTCATATGACAGATTTGATTGCATGGCTTGTATAGATACAGTGGCTCAGTTTGATGTTTGGTACAATAACTCTAAATAACACGACTGCCAAATAAAAGTCAGATACAAAGGAAACACATAACATAGTATAATGCGGGCCTTTGGATATGCTGTAAATGTCAGGGTTTGTTTTTTTTTACATCCAAAATCATTCTGTTTCAAGTCCACAGGAAATCCTTTTTGGGAGAAAGGAGGACAATTAACCCCATTTGTAGATTTGTAGTGGTCTTAGTCTTCATGGCCAATATAGCTAAGACATTGTTGGGAATAAAGATTACCCTAACATCTATAGATATCAATGGAGAGGGCAGTATTTAAAAGTGGTCCTCTCTCCACTCTACTCTATAGAGTGGGGTAAGCAAGGATCTGAAATAAACGTCACCAAACCAGTAAAAATGGCAAAAAAATGCTTAAAGGGAATCTGTCAGCAGGTTTTCGCTATTTAATACTGATTTCAGCAATATGTCACTTATTAGGCTGTGTGCTGTTGTTTAAATTCAATTAGTTTTTTTATCAGCAGGAGACTACAGCTCATGTGCCTGCTAGCTCAAACATGTTGTAGTGCTAAGATATTAATGACCATTGGGAACCCATATTGGTACTACCAGTAGAGCCTTAGAAGATATATTATTAGATATACAAAGTAACCGAAAAGCTATCTTACAGAATAGAGCAACTATAGATTATTTGTTATTAATTCACTATCATGGGTGTCAAAAGTTTGAATGTATGTGTTGTTTTAATTTGTCAGATCATAGCCAGGATTTGCAGTCTCAGATAGACCAGTTACATGATGACATTGATCACATCACACAAAGTAATAGTAAATGGAGGGACTGATTATTTTCCTGGTTGCCCGATTTTGGTTATTTACGCTATATATTTTAGGAATAATTTTTGCTATAATCTGTGCTTGTATTGTCTTATGCTGCTGTATCCTTCTCTTATATCAATGTGTATTTTATCCTCTGAAGCTATTCTCTTAGGATATGGTATTGCATATAAATGATATATGGTTTCCTGTTGGTCAAGGGAGGATTGGAGTGCTAAGATGTTAATGACCATCAGGAACCCATATTGATAGCCTGTCTTTAATGACTCCTCTAACATATTAAACAGTAATAATTTAGCTTTGTATCTTCTGTAGTTTTCCTAACACCTGGAGATTGCATAAGACCATCAATATTTAATGAGAATGTGCATGTTTATAAATATCATCCAATTATCACATAGTTCTTTTATCACTGTTTGGTGAGAAGGATGTATGTTTAAATTCTTCAGTAGCAAAGTGTATGTTTACAATTGTTGCATAGTTTCGCTGTTAATGTTTGGAGAGAAATGTTGTATTTATAATATGCTGGAACTAGTGATAATAATAATCTTTATATAGCGCTAACATATTCCGCAGCGCTTTACAATTTTTGCACACAGTATCATCGCTGTCCCTGATGGGGCTCACAATCTAAATTCCCTATCAGTATGTCTTTTGGAATGTGGGAGGAAGCCGGAGTGCCCGGAGGAAACCCACGCAAACACGGAGAGAACATACAAACTCTTTGCAGATGTTGTCCTGAGTGGGATTAGAACCCAGGACCCCAGCGCTGCAAGGCTACTGTGCTAACCACTGCGCCACCGTGCTGAGTAATGCGCGAACGTGCTCGACACTGCTCGTTACTCGCACCGAGTATCGGAGTACTCGGGGTACTCACCGAGCAGCGAGCATTTCCGGGATTATTTGTCGGCAACTGCAGTCTCCACCCCACGTTTTTGGCGAACTTTAGAGACCCAATCACGGTGCAGGGATTGTCTGCCAGGCCAAGAAACGCTGCAGCCATCTTTGTTGTGGTCGTGCAGTGATTGGCTTGGCTGCACAGCATCTTCCCGAGTATAAGAGACCTGGCGCCGCCCTGCTCGCCGCATTCAGCTCCTGTTTCAGTAAGAGTATGGAGAGCTGGTGCCGAGATAGGGTCAGAATCGTGGTTTTTAGCGTTAGTGTAGGTCTGCAAATCTTACATCCACAACTCCTGATAAACCAACAGTCTTTTTTAGGGCTAATTCGTGGGTCCCGATATTGCATTGGAGGCCGGTGTACTTATTTTTTGGCTGTGTGATACTCAAATTCTATTTAGCATAAAAAAATTCAAAGGCCACAGATTTGCCAGTGTGGTATTTCCGTTACAGCCGTCATATATCTCTTTGCTCCAAGTTAGGTCATTGGAGGCCAGTGTACTTATTTTTTGGCTGTGTGATACTCAAATTCTATACAGCGCTATTTCACATGAAAAGAAATTCAAAGGTCACAGGTTTGCCAATGTGGTATTTCCGTGTCAGCCCTGATATATCTGCGTGCTCCAAGTTAGTGCATTTTTGACCTGTGGACTACTTTTTTGCTGTCTGATACACTAATTATATACAGCACTATTTTGCATTTAAAAAAAACCCATCTATTTGGCAGTGTGTTTTTTCCGTGACAGGACTCATATACACTCACCGGCCACTTTACTAGGTACACCATGCTAGTAACGGGTTGGACCCCTTTTGCCTTCAGAACTGCCTCAATTCTTCGTGGCATAGATTCAACAAGGTGCTGGAAGCATTCCTCAGAGATTTTGGTCCATATTGACATGATGGCATCACACAGTTGCCGCAGATTTGTCGGCTGCACATCCCAAAGATGCTCCATACAAGGCAGGATGGATCCATGCTTTCATGTTGTTTACGCCAAATTCTGACCCTACCATCCGAATGTCGCAGCAGAAATCGAGACTCATCAGACCAAGCAACGTTTTTCCAATCTTCTACTGTCCAATTTCGATGAGCTTGTACAAATTGTAGCCTCAGTTTCCTGTTCTTAGCTGAAAGGAGTGGTACCCGGTGTGGTCTTCTGCTGCTGTAGCCCATCTGCCTCAAAGTTCGACGCACTGTGCATTCAGAGATGCTCTTAGGCCTACCTTGGTTGTAACAGGTGGCGATTTGAGTCACTGTTGCCTTTCTATCAGCTTGAACCAGTCTGCCCATTCTCCTCTTACCTCTGGCATCAACAAGGCATTTCCGCCCACAGAACTGCCGCTCACTGGATTTTTTTTCTTTTTCGGACCATTCTCTGTAAACCCTAGAGATGGTTGTGCGTGAAAATCCCAGTAGATCAGCAGTTTCTGAAATACTCAGACCAGCCCTTCTGGCACCAACAACCATGCCACGTTCAAAGGCACTCAAATCACCTTTCTTCCCCATACTGATGCTCGGTTTGAACTGCAGGAGATTGTCTTGACCATGTCTACATGCCTAAATGCACTGAGTTGCCGCCATGTGATTGGCTGATTAGAAATTAAGTGTTAACAAGAAGTTGGACAGGTGTACCTAATAAAGTGGCCGGTGAGTGTATGTGCGTGCTCCAAGTTAGCATGTTAGGCCTTTTTTACACAGTATTTGCTCTCTGTTACCCTAGTTCGGTACACCATTTTAGTTTAAAAAAGTAAAAAATACAGGTCACATATCGAACAGTGTGGTATCTCGTTAAAAATACTTCTCTTTCAAGTTGTTATGGCTGCTTCATGACTGTGTTAAATGCTCCAACTACTACTACCACCATCCTCATCTTCTGCCTATAGGCAGTCACTGCGCACATAGAAAGTCTGAGGAGCAGAGTGTAAACGCTTGGGCGGTGTTGTGCTCTGTCTCTGTATTATGAAGGCATTTTCTTCCGCCAATAAAAGCGGTACTGCCATAAAATGAGGAGACATGTGCCCAATGACCGCCAGAGAGCAAGGCACTGTGCGCTCCATGAACGGGAGTACAGCGCACGTGTGCAGTAGAGAGAGATAGTTCATGCTCTGTGTTCAGCTTTGCTAAACAATAATTAAAGGGCACAGAGGACATTGGTACGGTTAGCAAGGTACTCCCTCTGCATTTTCCCAAACTTTGCACTCCTTGTGAGAGTCCACCATGCCTCAGAGCCAGGGCGATAGGAGTGTGTGAGAAAACTCTCACCGAACCTTGTCAGTGTTCCACTGCCTCTGCTGGATTGGAGTTGTGTCTCTCCCACATGTACTCCTTACTTGGCCAACAAACTGTGACCTCTTCTGCCAGCATTTTCAGATGGGATTTTTTTTAAATAATTCAGCAATAAAGGCCCTATGGTCCTACAACCTTGTAGTACACCTCTCTGCCGCTGGAATAAGAGATGTAAAGTTCTCCTTGTAGCGTGGGTCTAGAAGTGTCAACAACACCAATCAGTAGTGTTGAGCATTCTGATACCGCAAGTATCGGGTATCGGCCGATACTTGCGGGTATCGGAATTCCGATACCGAGATCCGATACTTTTGTGGTATCGGGTATCGGTATCGAAACATTAATGTGTAAAATTAAGAATTAAAATAAAAAATATTGCTATACTCACCTCTCCGACGCAGCCTGGACCTCCGCGAGGGAACCGGCAGCGTTGTTTGCTTAAAATTTGCGCGTTTACTTCCTTACTTGAAGTCCCGGCTTGTGATTGGTCGCGTGCCGCCCATGTGGCCGCGACGCGACCAATCACAGCAAGCCGTGACGTAATTTTAGGTCCTTCAGGATTTTAAAATTACGTTCTGGCTTGTGATTGGTCGCGTCACCCATGTGACCACGACGCGACCAATCACAAGCCAGAACGTAATTTTAAAATCCTGAAGGACCTAAAATTATGTCACGGCTTGCTGTGATTGGTCGCGTCGCGGCCACATGGGCGACGCGACCAATCACAAGCCGTGACGTCACGGGAGGCAGGACAAGCGCGCATTTTAAAATGCGCGCGTGTCCAGCCTCCCGTGACGTCACGGCTTGTGATTGGTCGCGTCGCCCATGTGACCACGACGCGACCAATCACAAGCCAGAACGTAATTTTAAAATCCTGAAGGACCTAAAATTACGTCACGGCTTGCTGTGATTGGTCGCGTCGCGGCCACATGGGCGACGCGACCAATCACAAGCCGGGACGTCACGGGAGGCAGGACAAGCACGCATTTTAAAATGCGCGCGTGTCCAGCCTCCCGTGACGTCACGGCTTGTGATTGGTCGCGTCGCCCATGTGACCGCGACGCGACCAATCACAAGCCAGAACGTAATTTTAAAATCCTGAAGGACCTAAAATTACGTCACGGCTTGCTGTGATTGGTCGCGTCGCGGCCACATGGGCGGCACGCGACCAATCACAAGCCGGGACTTCAAGTAAGGAAGTAAACGCGCGAATTTTAAGCAAACAACGCTGCCGGTTCCCTCGCGGACGTCCAGGCTGCGTCGGAGAGGTGAGTATAGCAATATTTTTTATTTTAATTCTTTATTTTACACATTAATATGGTTCCCAGGGCCTGAAGGAGAGTTTCCTCTCCTTCAGACCCTGGGAACCATCAGGAATACCGTCCGATACATGAGTCCCATTGACTTGTATTGGTATCGGGTATCGGTATCGGATTAGATCCGATACTTTGCCGGTATCGGCCGATACTTTCCGATACCGATACTTTCAAGTATCGGACGGTATCGCTCAACACTACCAATCAGTATTTCCTGTCACCCAAAATTTGGAGAACGCGAGGGTGATTAGAAAGACACTGTAACCTAAACTCAGCCATGCGTCATAGACTGCAAACAGTCAATACTTCCATTTCCTCACCAAAGGGTACTGTCACACTAAACGATTTACCAACGATCACGACCAGCGATACGACCTGGCCGTGATCGTTGGTAAGTGGTTGTGTGGTCGCTGGGGAGCTGTCTCACAGACAGCTCTCCAGCGACCAACGATGCCGAAGTCCCCGGGTAACCAGGGTAAACATCGGGTTACTAAGCGCAGGGCCGCGCTTAGTAACCCGATGTTTACCGTGGTTACCAGCGTAAAAGTAAAAAAAACCAAACAGTACATACTTACATTCCGGTGTCTGTCCCCCGGCGCTGTGCTTCTCTCCACTGTGTCTGTGCCAGCCGGAAAGCACAGCGGTGACGTCACCGCTGTGCTCGCTTTCCGGCCGGCGCTCACAGTGCAGAGAAGCAGAACGCCGAGGGACAGACACCGGAATGTAAGTATGTACTGTTTTTTTTTACTTTGGTAACCACGGTAAACATTGGGTTACTAAGCGCGGCCCCGCGTAACCCGATGTTTACCCTGGTTACAAGCGAACGCATCGCTGGATCGCTGTCACACACAACGATCCAGCGATGACAGCGGGAGATCCAGCGACGAAAGAAAGTTCCAAACGATCTGCTACGACGTACGATTCTCAGCAGGATCCCTGATCGCTGCTGCGTGTCAGACACAGTGATATCGTATGGATATCGCTGGAACGTCACGGATCGTACCGTCGTAGCGATCAAAGTGCCAATGTGTGACAGTACCCAAAAGCACAACTGACCATGGTCTCCCCCTCCTCCTTTTCCTCAGACCTACATTATTTTTGA
>NW_027508086.1:0-39066 GCF_051348905.1 Ranitomeya variabilis
TTCAAAGTGCTCACCACACATCTAGATTAGTTCCTTGGGGGGTCTAGTTTCCAAAATGGGGTCACTTGTGGGGGAGCTCCAATGTTTAGGCACATCAGAGGCTCTCCAAACGTGACATGGTGTCTGTTAACAATTGGAGCTAATTTTTCATTCAAAAAGTCAAATTGTGCTTCTTTCCTTCTGAGCTCTGCCGTGCACCCAAACAGTGGTTTCTGACCACATATGAGGTATCGGTGTACTGAGAAGAAATTGCCCAACAAATTTTAGGATCCATTTATCTTGTTGCCCATGTAAAAATGAAAAAATTGAGGAAATTTTTTTTTTTTGTGAAAAAAAGTACTTTTTCATTTTTATGGATCAATTTGTGAAGGCCCTGGGGTTTAAAGTGCTCACTATGCATCTAGATAAGTTACTTGGGGGTCTAGTTTCCAAAATGGGGTCACATGTGGGGGAGCTCCAATGTTTAGGCACACAGGGGCTCTCCAAACGTGACATGGTGTCCGCTAACGATTGGAGCTAATTATTCATTCAAAAGTCAAATGGCGCTCCTTCCCTTCCGAGCCTTTCCATGTGCCCAAACAGTGGTTTACCCCCACATGTGAGATATCAGTGTGCTCAGGAGAAATTGCCCAATAAATTCTAGGATCCATTTTATCCTGTTGCCCATGTGAAAATGAAAAAATTTAGGCTAAAAGAAATTTTTTGTGAAAAAGAGTACTTTTTCATTTTTACGGATCAATTTGTGAAGCACCTTGGGGTTCAAAGTGCTCACTATGCATCTAGGTAAGTTCCTTGGGGGGTCTAGTTTCCAAAATGGGGTCACTTGTGGGGGAACTTCAATGTTTAGGCACACAGGGGCTCTCCAAATGCTATATGGTGTCCGCTAAAGATTGGAGCCAATTTTTCACTGAAAAAATCAAATGGCGCTCCTTCCCTTCCGAGCCCTGTCGTGCACCCAAACAGTGGTTCCCCCCACATATGGGGTATCGGCGTACTCAGGACAAATTGTACAATAACTTTTGGGGTCCACTTTCTCCTTTTACCCTTTTTGTGACTAAAAAGTTAAATGTTCATTTTTTCCTTCCATGTTGCTTCTGCTGCTGTGAAGCACCTGAAGGGTTAATAAACTTCTTCAA
Organism: Ranitomeya variabilis; assembly: GCF_051348905.1. Lineage (NCBI taxonomy): Eukaryota > Metazoa > Chordata > Amphibia > Anura > Dendrobatidae > Ranitomeya > Ranitomeya variabilis. The sequence continues at coordinate 1,137 of NW_027508086.1, forward strand.
TGTGGTTTTGAGCACCTTGAGGGGTGCAGTTTTTAGAATGGTGACACTTTTGAGTGTTTTCAGCCATATGGACCCCTCAAACTAACTTCAAATGTGAGGTGGTCCCTAAAAAAAATGGTTTTGTAAATTTTGTTGTAAAAATGAGAAATCGCTGGTCAAATTTTAACCCTTATAGTTTCCTAGCAAAAAAAAAATTTTGTTTCCAAAATTGTGCTGATGTGAAGTAGACATGTGGGTAATGTTATTTATTAACTATTGTATGTCACATAACTCTCTCGTTTAACAGAATAAAAATTCTAAATTTGAAAATTGCAAAATTTTCAAAATTTTAGCCAAATTTCCGCTTTTCTGTTTTTCACAAATAAACGCAAACATTATTGACCTAAATTTACTACTATCATGAAGTCCAATATGTCATGAAAAAACAGTCTCAGAATTGCTAGGATCCGTTGAAGCTTTCCTGAGTTATTACCCCATAAAGTGACACTGGTCAGAATTGCAAAAAATGGCCAGGTCATTAAGGTCAAAATAGGCTGTGTCATGAAATGGTTAAAAAGGGAAAACAGTAGTTTGACAATAAATGCCTTCACCCAACCACTAACCATGAGTGGAGAAAAGGTTTTAGTATTAGCATTCATATTCTCTGAGAAAAGGACAAGAAAGCAAAAATTCTGCCGGGGTATATAAACTTTTGAGCACAACTGTACCACTGGTCCTAGGCAGGAGAGGAGGGAAAAGAGTATACAGACAGAACAGCATGGTATCAGAGATTTTCCTTTCTTTTAGGTAAAACCTTGCTTAAGAACAGGCAGTGAAATGTTTTAATTCACAGAAAGAATCAGTTGTGATCCCAAGCGGTCCTGTCTATTTACTCTATTGTTTCCTCCCCTGCCAATGTTGATTAAAATTATCTTTGTTTGTAGGAAAGCCACTTTAAGTTCAGCCTGTTGGTTCGGGTTTGAGCCTCCACAACAATCCTGATCTCTCATGTAGCCCTTTGGATAAATTAATTTACACCTTTGCTCTAAAAGATTCTGTAATAGTTCTATCTAGGTTCTGATAATACCGTTGTTATGAATAGTGATGCAGAGAAAATGTAAACAGATCCTAAAACTGATATTTTCAGTTGTTTCATGGCCTTGTGATTTGTATGAGGTTAATAAAACTAATCACTCAATTTAACAGTGAGTAATAAAATAGACCTACACTGAACATGTACCTTCACACCTTCTAAAATTAATGAAAGAGAGCAAACAAGGGGTTATCTATCTAATATTTGCCAATTTTTGCGATCTGCTGGTTTAGATGTGATATCTCGGGTTTTGTAATGTGTAGAATATAAGACGTTACAGATGAAATAATGTGAATATGAGGTTAATAAAAGCATTCATGTTGCAAACGATTGAAAATAGCGGGAGAGAAAAAAACATCTTTTAACAAGCAATCCTTGTCACATATTTTTTCCTCCAGGATTCTCATGCTCAGTCCCATTTGTCTAGCAGTAATCTACATTTCAGATGATTACATGAGATGCTGAAGTGGTAGTGACAAGGATAAACGAAGCTTGTTATACTAATAGCTGCACTAATGCCCAAATATGTGAACTTCCACAGCCAGGCAGCATCCTGAGCTTGTGGAGCTGTCAGCCCTGCTCCCTTTGGGCTTGTCCGCCAGCGGCTGCCACATGATGAATGGCCCTGTCGACTAAATTCATCCGGGGCCCAATTAAACAGCCTGAAATGAACTAGAGCTATCAACCAGGGAAAGAGAAAGCAAAAAAAAATAAAATATAAAAAATAAAAAAATAAAACAGAGAAAAAATTATTATACACAAAGTCGTAAGGCTCCAAGGCAGTGAAGTCATTCTGTCAGAAAATGGCCATTTAATGCTTTGCCGAGCTCACGACAGATATGTCATCGGAGAAAGCTTTAGAAGCATCCCAGGGTGGTTCATTTATTAATTATCAGCTTCATGTAGGGGATTGGAAAGGTTGTGCTCATCTCACAATTTTTTTCTATGAGCTCTCTTTGCTGCTGAGGCACTGTCAGTTAGCAGCCCACTCCTATCATAGACTACACAGGATGCCTGTGAGAAAATTTCCCATTTTGTCAAGGGAAATAGCTCGCAAAATGATTGTCTACTTTTCCTCTAGTATGATCTGAGAGATTTTTCTTTTGGAAAATGAAACTTGCTAACGTTATTGATGGCAGAATTTAAAGAGTGTAACATAGCAATTTCATACAGTATTGTTCTAAGTCTATGATCAGGACAGGGCTTCTTAAAAAAATTCCCACTATATATATATATATATATATATATATATATATATATATTATATAGTATATTTTTACTATCTGATATTGCATTCTTTCTCTCCACTTCTTGGACTAATATTTACTATAGTGACTCGTGTCACAGGTATATAACACTCCAACAGGTAATTCACATTTTTGGGGGGTATTATATTGCTCATCCATAGTGTACTACGTGCTCTGGGTGCTTTTTGGTGGTGTATAACCCTCCAAATGAGAGTTCAATTTTTTTTTCTGTATTATATTGCTCACCCTAAAGTATTACCTGCTCTGGGATATATTTCAGTGGTATATAAGATTACAAAAAAAGCATTTAAAAATGTGTCTGTATTCAATTAGTCATCCATATAGAATTTGGTGCTTTCTATAACATTTCATTGGTATATAAAAATCCAAAAAGCTTTAAAAAATTTGTCTTGATTCAATTAGTCATACATACATTATTAGGTGCTTTTTATGTAATTTTTGTGGTATATAAGACGACAAAAAAAATTGAAAAATGTGTCTGATTCAATTACTTAACCATACTGTATTAGATGCTTTCTGTTAAACTTTGGTGGTATATAAGACTCCAAAAAAGTGTTGAAAAATGTTTCTGTATTCATTTACTCATCCATAGAGTATTACGTGCTCTGGGGTACATTTACGGGGTATAATAGACTCCAAAAAAGTGTGTCACGGGAGTACTGGGTAGACTAAAGCTGGTTACCCGGGCCCCTGCGATATCCCTCAGGCTAGGGAAACCCTGTCTGACCCTTTCCCAGAAGTTACACTAAAGGTGTGCATGTCTGGGCCGCCAGGCCTGACCCTGTCTCCTGTTTCAGCCCTAAGCTGAAACCACCACCCGCCACCCAGTGAAGAGACCACACACCAATCCCCACAGAAAGCACAGACAGGGAAAACTGAAAAACGCACCACGCCGCAGACACACAGGAATACACTATAATGTGCACAGGGCAAAACAAATACAAATATTGGAAGGAGAAATATGACAAAGGATAATACACCACCAGATACGATATTCCTACAACAAGACCACCACTCCAGACTGGAACCACTAGGCACAAAGCACAAGCTATAATAGGCAACGCCCAAAGTCCAGCACGACTATTTAAAGGCAGTGGGCGTGACCCAGCCTCCAACCAAATTACCAGCTAGATTAACCCCGAGCAAGCTGGATAAAGTTTAGCCGACGCCACTGAGGATGTAGTGGACGTATGTGGAATTACCGCTGTCTGTCGGACGCCCTAGTGTGAACAGCGTCCGACATGACAAAGTGTTGAAATTTTTTTCAGTATTATATTACTTATCCATAGAATATTATGTGCTGTCACATTTCGGTGGTATATAACACTACAAAAAAGGTTCAAATTTTTTTCTGGATTAAATTGGTAATCCATACAGTGTAATGTGCTTAGTGAGTGACAATGCGATAAAGATGGCAGAATCCTGCAAGACTCCTCAGGGAGCGATCAGAGGAATATCACAGCCAGAGCAAGCTGACTCGACAGTGGAGGTGGCAGTAGCCTGTGGTCCAGAACCGGCCACTTTTCTAGCAAGGCACGAACCGAGGTTTAAGACTTCACTGCTGGGGTTCTTGTGGATTGCAGATGGGGGGCCAGGATCCAGCAACTAGTGAGCGGACTGGAGGGCCTAGGCTGCTCAGAAGAGAGAAGGAGGTAAGCCAGGACCAGGGCTGGAGAAATGCTAGCAGGACCACTAGCTGCAGGGTATTGACAGTTGGCATCCCTGGAGGAGGTCATTACATATGACCGACAGCGGAGATGGGGGTCCATAGAAGAGTTTGGGACCTGTCATCACATCTTGCACAATCAGCAGGCAATAGAGACTGAACACTTGCCTAGAAGGCTGCAAGAGCTGGTGGCTGGAACCATGGTCACGTTCCTCAAAAAGAAGAGTCAACATCGCTGGTATGCGGTGGGTGTTATCCGAGATGGAAGGGAGCAGGATAAACCATTCTTGTGAAATGAATAGGCCTAGTAGAGGCTCCTCGAGGAGGCTGAAGATGGAGCTACCAACACCGAGAGAATGGACAGTCATTGGCAGTAGCATAGCTTCTGGGGGGGCAGAGGAGGCATCGTCCTGGGCCCAGTCACATGAAGGGGCCCACCCGGATCGATGACCGCTTCTGTCATCAGGCAGCACTGAGGGAGAGCACGGAAAATTACCTGCTCCCTTATCTTCCTGAGACTCTACACACTGGCTAGCACAGTGGCAGAGTCCTCAGTGCAGTATAATGTGCGGCTGGAGCTCACCTGATAAGTTTCTGACAAGCTCGGCTGTCAGTGCTGCAGTTAGCGCCACTCCCTGCATGCTTTGGTTCATGCACGCTGGACCTCCCCTGGGTCGTAGTGCTCACCCTTGATTTACCTCAGACACTGCCTGGGCCTGACCTCATCTCGTGCTCTTCGCCTGCAGCACTTGTATCAAAAATTGCCAGTGCTATTAATGAACTACGTCCCTGACTGTTGGGGCTATTATACAGTTTGGGAGCGAGAGGGCCATCATACAGCTTGGGGTTAATATAGAGACTAATGTGGAAAGTCCTCATACAGTGTGGGAGCCAATATAAAGTATGGGGAGTACTGTAGGGCCATTATACAATGTTAGAGCTAAAACAAATATAGCTTATGAATAACATTGGTTATTCTTAAATAAAATTATCTAAAGCATAGTATGAGGCAAATGCCACACCACTGTATTGATAGAACTTAATGCGGACAAATTGTCACCTTACATAAGCAGAAAAGGGGTTGGGAAACACGATCCAAAAAGTGCAAACAATTTTATCAATTTTGTTTTACAAAATACAAGGGGATTTTTCAAAAACCGTGAAGCACACACATAAATATTAAAACACTAAGGACAGGCAAGATCCAATAGGACTGTGAGTAAGAGTACTTTGGAATATGTACGGAGACACAAAATAAGAGCTTTTATATGATAAGAATATGGCATCAAAATGACATTATAGTTTATCAGTAGAACTTGTGTCTATCAAATTGCAATATTACTGCCATCTGGTGCAGTTAAAGACCTGCTCAATATATGACATATGGCAGTATGAAAATAGTAGCTATATCACATAAGAGTAACATGCCATAGTGAAAACAATACACCATACATACAAAGTAAAGGCTAATTAGATAAACATTCAGTACAATACCTATTAGATAGCACCAGCAGAGACCTAGGGTGTCTGCCTGTCCCCCTACATGCAATTTGGATGGCACCCTCATCAGGGGTCATAATTCATTTAAACATGCCAGACTATATGTATGAGCACGGACCGGAAGTGATGCATTCGTCACCTCGGCAACCGTGACGCCAGCCGGCACCCACGTCATGCAACAGGAGGCATCAGGAACATTCGGGGATGGTGGAGACAAGGTGCGCATGCGTACTGCCCAACGGCAGCGCTACCAATACATGGCGGATGGACAAAGGTATATAGCTAACACATAAGAATAAATTATCGAATAACACAGAAATATTATTAATTTAACATAAGGGATACATTATACACTGCTCAAAAAATAAAGGGAACATTTGAACAACAGAATATAACTCCAAGTAAATCAAACTTCTGTGAAATCAAACTGTCCACTTAAAGGTCCTCAAGGACTTATTTCCTCTTTATATACCTGTTGTGGATTCTGTTTGCGGGCTCCCTCTGGTGGTTACTGCTGGTACTGGGTGACTTTGGTGGGTTGCGGCCTTTGGTTTCCATCTGTCCATCAGAGGCTGGGTGTTTCCTATTTTACCTGGCCTTTCTGTCATTTCCCTTGCCGGCTAACAATGTGTTCAGATGTGCTCTGTTTGGTTCCTGCCTACCTGCTCCCAGATCTTTCAGGATAAGCTAAGTGCTGATTTTCAGTTGTTTGGTTTTTTGTCCAGCTTGCTTATTATGTCTCTATGCTAGCTGGTAGCTCTAGTGGACTGAGGTTCTTCCCATGTGCCATGAGTTGGCACATGGGTTCTTGTAATCTCAGGATGGTTTTTTTGATTAGGGTTTTTTGCTGACCGCTCAGTCCCCTTTTGTGTCATTCTGCTTTCTAGTTTTCAGCGGGCCTCTATTTGCTAAAGCTATATACATCATCTCTATGTGTGTGCCTTCCTCTCATTTCACCGTCAATACATGTGGGGGGCATCTATACCTTTGGGGTTAATTCCTCTGGAGGCAAGTGAGGTCTTTGTTTTCTCTGCAGTACTAGTTAGCTCTTAGGCTGGTGCGTGGCGTCTAGAACCAACGTAGGCACGCTCCCTGGCTATCTCTAGTTGCGTTTGTCAGGCGTAGGGCAGCGGTCAGCCCAGGTTCCATCACCCTAGAGCTCGTCTGATATTTATTATTACTTTGCTTATCCTGTGCTATCCCTAGCCATTGGGGATTCATGACAGTATAGCCGGCCACAAAGTGTTAATTGTTTGGGCTGAAGCAGGAGGAAAAGAAGTGTTCAAGGAAATTTTTTTTTTTTTTTCCTTCAGACTTTTGCTGCCTAGCCCTTAATTGCTGTCTAGCTGCTTCTTACCTCCTCTTAACCCTTGAATGGCTCTGATCTTAGCTGTTTATCATGGATGACCAGAGTTTGGCTTCCAGCCTGAGTAATCTCGCGGCAAAGGTTCAAAACATACAGGATTTCGTTGTTCACACTCCCATGTCTGAACCTAGAATTCCTATTCCAGAGTTTTTTTCTGGAGATAGATCTACCTTCCTGAATTTCAGGAACAATTGTAAATTGTTTCTCTCTTTGAAATCTCGCTCCTCTGGAGACCCTGCTCAACAGGTCAAGATTGTAATATCTTTCCTGCGGGGCGACCCTCAGAATTGGGCATTTGCATTGGCACCAGGGGATCTTGCATTGCTCAGTGTGGATGCGTTTTTTCTGGCATTGGGATTGCTCTATGAGGAACCTAACCTAGAGATTCAGGCTGAAAAGGCTTTATTAGCCCTCTCTCAGGGGCATGATGAAGCGGAAATATATTGTCAGAAATTTCGGAAATGGTCGGTGCTTACTCAGTGGAATGAGTGCGCCCTGGCTGCAAACTTCAGAAATGGTCTTTCTGAGGCCATTAAGGATATTATGGTGGGGTTCCCTGCGCCTACAGGTCTGAATGAGTCTATGGCTATGGCCATTCAGATTGATCGGCGTTTACGGGAGCGCAAACCCGTGCACCAGTTGGCGGTGTCTTCTGAACAGGCACCTGAGACTATGCAATGTGATAGAATTCAGTCCAGAAGTGAACGGCAAAATTATAGGCGGAAAAATGGTTTGTGTTTTTATTGTGGTGATTCAGCTCATGTTATATCAGCATGCTCTAAACGCACAAAAAGGGTTGATAAATCTTTTGCCATTGATACTCTGCAGTCTAAGTTCATTTTGTCTGTGACTCTGATTTTTTCACTGTCTTCCATTTCCGTCGATGCCTATGTGGATTCAGGCGCTGCCCTGAGTCTTATGGATTGGTCATTTGCTAAACGCTGCGGTTTTAGTCTAGAGCCTCTGGAAGTTCCTATTCCTCTGAAGGGAATTGATTCTACACCATTGGCTATGAATAAACCGCAGTATTGGACACAAGTGACCATGCGCATGACTCCCGTTCATCAGGAGGTGATTCGCTTCCTTGTACTGTATAATTTACATGATGTACTAGTGCTTGGTCTGCCATGGTTACAAACTCATAATCCTGTCCTGGACTGGAAAACAATGTCTGTGCTAAGCTGGGGATGTCAGGGGGTTCATGATGATGCACCTCCGATTTCTATCGCTTCATCTACTCCTTCGGAGATCCCTGCGTTTTTGTCAGATTATAGGGATGTTTTTGAGGAGCCTAAGCTCAATTCGCTCCCTCCTCATAGAGAGTGTGACTGTGCTATAGAATTGATTCCTGGCAGTAAGTTCCCAAAGGGTCGTTTATTTAATCTGTCACTGCCAGAGCATACTGCTATGCGGAATTATATTAAGGAGTCCTTGGAAAAGGGACATATTCGTCCATCTTCGTCCCCTCTGGGAGCAGGTTTTTTTTTCGTGGCAAAAAAAGATGGTTCATTTGGTGCCCTTGCCTAAGTTGCCCTCCTCCTCTGAGTTGGTTCCTTTGTTTTTTCAGAACGTGGTTCGTTTGCATGGGATTCCGGAGAATATCGTTTCTGACAGGGGATCCCAGTTTGTGTCTAGATTTTGGCGGACATTTTGTGCCAAGATGGGCATTGATTTGTCTTTCTCGTCTGCATTCCATCCTCAGACGAATGGCCAGACGGAGCGAACTAATCAGACCTTGGAAACTTATTTGAGGTGTTTTGTTTCTGCTGATCAGGATGACTGGGTTGCTTTTTTGCCACTGGCCGAATTTGCTCTTAATAATCGGGCTAGTTCGGCCACGTTGGTCTCTCCTTTTTTTTTTTTGTAATTCGGGGTTTCATCCTCGTTTTTCCTCTGGTCAGGTGGAGTCTTCGGATTGTCCTGGAGTGGACGTGGTGGTGGACAGGCTACATCACATTTGGAATCAGGTGGTGGACAATTTGAAGTTATCTCAGGAGAAGACTCAGCAGTTTGCTAATCGCCGTCGCCGCGTGGGTCCCCGACTTCTTGTTGGGGACTTGGTGTGGTTGTCCTCTCGTTTTGTCCCTATGAAGGTCTCTTCTCCTAAGTTCAAGCCTCGGTTCATCGGTCCTTATAGGATCTCGGAGATTCTTAACCCTGTATCTTTCCGTTTGGATCTCCCAGCATCGTTCGCTATTCATAATGTGTTTCATCGGTCGTTGTTGCGGAGGTATGAGGTGCCTGTTGTTCCTTCGGTCGAGCCTCCTGCTCCGGTGCTGGTGGAAGGAGAATTGGAGTATGTTGTTGAAAAGATCTTGGATTCTCGTCTTTCCAGACGCAAACTCCAGTATTTGGTTAAGTGGAAGAGTTATGGTCAGGAGGACAATTCCTGGGTGGTCGCCTCCGATGTTCATGCGACTGATTTGGTCCGCGCCTTCCATAGAGCTCACCCTGATCGCCCTGGGGGTTCTCGTGAGGGTTCGGTGACCCCTCCTCAAGGGGGAGGTACTGTTGTGGATTCTGTTTGCGGGCTCCCTCTGGTGGTTACTGCTGGTACTGGGTGACTTTGGTGGGTTGCGGCCTTTGGTTTCCATCTGTCCATCAGAGGCTGGGTGTTTCCTATTTTACCTGGCCTTTCTGTCATTTCCCTTGCCGGCTAACAATGTGTTCAGATGTGCTCTGTTTGGTTCCTGCCTACCTGCTCCCAGATCTTTCAGGATAAGCTAAGTGCTGATTTTCAGTTGTTTGGTTTTTTGTCCAGCTTGCTTATTATGTCTCTATGCTAGCTGGTAGCTCTAGTGGACTAAGGTTCTTCCCATGTGCCATGAGTTGGCACATGGGTTCTTGTAATCTCAGGATGGTTTTTTTGATTAGGGTTTTTTGCTGACCACTCAGTCCCCTTTTGTGTCATTCTGCTTTCTAGTTTTCAGCGGGCCTCTATTTGCTAAAGCTATATACATCATCTCTATGTGTGTGCCTTCCTCTCATTTCACCGTCAATACATGTGGGGGGCATCTATACCTTTGGGGTTAATTCCTCTGGAGGCAAGTGAGGTCTTTGTTTTCTCTGCAGTACTAGTTAGCTCTTAGGCTGGTGCGTGGCGTCTAGAACCAACGTAGGCACGCTCCCTGGCTATCTCTAGTTGCGTTTGTCAGGCGTAGGGCAGCGGTCAGCCCAGGTTCCATCACCCTAGAGCTCGTCCGATATTTATTATTACTTTGCTTATCCTGTGCTATCCCTAGCCATTGGGGATTCATGACATATACCTATCTGCTGTTTGTAGGAGTTGGGTCTACTATAAATTCTATTAAAGGGAAATGGGAGGGACTTCTTCCTGATGTATTGGGAGAAGAGTGGGAAGATATTCTGGAATCCCCAACTAAAGTCTCTCCATCAATTAATAACAAGATGACCCAGTTGTATATCATATATCAGTCCTATTTGACTCCGACAAGACTTTTTAAAATGGGCCGCCTCCACTCGTCAGATTGCTTGCGGTGCCACTCAAGTGATGCAGATTTCATTCATATGATTTGGAAGTGCCCTGTTATTCTTCATTATTGGAAAGAGGTGACGATATTACTAACATCCTTATTGTCATTTCCTGTCTTACCTGAGCCATTGATCTGCTTATTTGGGGTGTGGGATGCGGAAACTTGGGATCATTATACTGGGATATTTCTATGAGAGACACTCTTTATGGTACGGAAGGTGTTAGCATTAAGATGGATGGGTGGTTTTTGCCCATCTCTCAGAGCCTGCGTCGATTTGGTGAACTCGATTATCCCGCATGAATGTACACTATACCAGAATAAAGGATGTCCAGGCAAATTCGAGAAGATCTGGGGTAGATGGAACTCCTCTTATAATACTCTATAATCCCCATTAACTTGACATTTATGCAAGAAGCTAGGTCTATGGTCTCGGGGTCATCACTTAAAGGGTGAAATCTATGTAGAATTTCCTTTTCGGCGGCGTACTATTAGTAGTTAATGTAGTTAATGTTATATAATAGGTGATTTATAAGACACCAGTGATTCAACATGCACAGTTTGTTATCCTTGTAATATTTTAGATATGATGAAGCATTGCAACTATCTGTATTTCACGCTGTAATTGATAATAACGAATGCAAACGTGTGTATTGGATAGTGTATTCTGAAATTAATAAACAAATTTTAAAAAAAAACTGTCCACTTAAGGGTACTGTCACAGTGCAATTTTGATCGCTACGACGGCACGATTCGTGACGTCGCAGCGTCGTATGATTACACTGGTCAACAGCATTTTTGGTGCCAAAGATATTTCATCGAATTTAGGGTATTTTTGGGGTGCTGATTCTGAATATGTCATCAGTTTTGCCAGATTGGCTCAAGTTTTTGAGATTTTTGGTATCTTATTTATAGCACTTGTTGGTAAATGCGACGCATCATCTCATTAATTTCTTTGGATTAGTACTTGAACTGAGCAGTTCTCAATATAGTTTTGTGTTAATTAGTGTTCTAAAAGTTTGTTCATAGCTTGATTTTTGCACTAACTTTATGTTGTTGTCTGTTTTCCAGTGAAAAGCATGAACTCATCAAGAAGAAGTTGTCTTAACGATAACGAAACATAACAGACTTCGTAAAAAAAGTGTATTTTGCCTATTTTGGGGTTATGCTTGGGGACCAAGACAAGTTTTGGGCACCACACATAGTGTGCAAAGCATGTATCGAATTATTACGAAAATGGAGCAAAGGACAAAGAAAAAGCTTCAAATTTGGTGTTCCAATGGTGTGGAGAGAGCCAAAAAATCATCATGATGACTGTTATTTATGGTAAACACAGGTACAGGCACATCTTCACAATGAGGGACAGGCCTTCTTGCAGATTCCATGTTACTCCCATTTTCGTTTCTTATGCTTATTGAATCCTTGCACTTGCACTGCACAGAAATAACAGTCATCATGATGATTTTTTGGCTCTCTCCACACCATTGGAACACCAAATTTGAAGCTTTTTCTTTGTCCTTTGCTCCATTTTCGTAATAATTCGATACATGCTTTGCACACTATGTGTGGTGCCCAAAACTTGTCTTGGTCCCCAAGCATAACCCCAAAATAGGCAAAATACACTTTTTTTACGAAGTCTGTTATGTTTCTTCTATGTTTTGGCAGTGTGTATTCACCACAAATGTAACAGAATGAGTCTGGATCGTTAAGACAACTTCTTCTTGATGAGTTCATGCTTTTCACTGGAAAACAGACAACAACATAAAGTTAGTGCAAAAATCAAGCTATGAACAAACTTTTAGAACACTAATTAACACAAAACTATATTGAGAACTGCTCAGTTCAAGTACTAATCCAAAGAAATTAATGAGATGATGCGTCGCATTTACCAACAAGTGCTATAAATAAGATACCAAAAATCTCAAAAACTTGAGCCAATCTGGCAAAACTGATAGCATATTCAGAATCAGCACCCCAAAAATACCCCAAATTCATTAAAATATTTTGGACACCAGAAAAAAAATTTTTTTTTGTTGACCTGTGTTATCGCTCCAGCGTCGTAGATTGCGGTCACACTGTGCAATCACGGCGCTGGAGCGATGCCGAAGTCCCCGGGTAACCAGGGTAAACATCCGGTTACTAAGCGCAGGGCCGCGCTTAGTAACCCGATGTTTACCCTGGTTACCAGCGTAAACGTAAAAAAAACAAACAGTACATACTTACATTCCGGTGTCTGTCCCCCGGCGTTCTGCTTCTCTCCACTGTGTAAGCGCCATAGCCGGAAAGCACAGCGGTGACGTCACCGCGTCACCGCTGTGCTCGCTTTCCGGCTGGCAGGCGCTCACAGTGCAGAGAAGCTGAGACGCCGGAGGACAGACACCGGAATGTGAGTATGTACTGTTTGTTTTTTTTACGTTTTTCGCTGGTAACCAGGGTAAACATCGGGTTACTAAGCGCGGCCCTGCGCTTAGTTACCCGATGTTTACCCTGGTTACAAGCGAACACATCGCTGGATCGGTGTCACACACAACGATCCAGCGATGTCAGCGGGTGATCAAGCGACGAAAGAAAGTTCCATACGATCTGCTACGACGTACGATTCTCAGCAGGGTCCCTGATCGCTGCTGCGTGTCAGACACAACGATATCGTATGGATATCGCTAGAACGTCACGAATCGTACCGTCGTAGCGATCAAAATTGCACTGTGTTACAGTACCCTAAGAAGCAACAATGTTTGACAATCAATTTCACATGCTGTTGTGCAAATGGAATAGACAACAGATGGAAATTATTGGCAGTTGTCAAGACACACACTCAATAAAGGAGTGGTTCTGCAGGTGGGGACCACAGACCACATCTCTGTACCAATGCTTTCTGGCTGATGTTTTGGTCACTTTTGAATGTTGGTTGTGCTTTCACAGGAGCTGGCTGGGCTGGGTGGCAGGGAGGCAAATGCCTCCCGGGCCGCTACCCCAGCAGCTGTGCAGGGCCAGCCGCCTGATTGCCATGCACAGCAAACTGCGCGCGGCCATGTCTGCTGTACTGTGATGCGGCCAGCAGCAGACACGGCCACGCACATCAGTCTGTCTCATAAGCTGCAGACCACAGCTTGTGAGATCTCAGCATTCTCATACAGGGGGTGTGATAACGTCATTGTCTCGTGCCTCTCTTCAGGACAGAACAGAAGACGGAGGCTGCGGTGCCAGGAATCAGTATGAGGTGAGTATAAACTTCATTATTTGTTATATGAACGGGACCAGGCTGTGGGGCCATCCTGATATATATATATATATATATATATATATATATATATATATATATATATACACTGTGTTCCAAATTATTATGCAAATAATATTTCCTCATATTTTCTCTAAATTACCTATCTGAATTGCAGTCATTGTTATTTTCCAGTCATCTACTATTCTAGTATAATTGCAATGTTTTGGAACAAACTGCCTATGAAAACAGTATCTTTTTAAAAAAAATAAACACTCAAAATGCATGTTCCAAATTATTATGCACAGCAGAGTTTTCAACCTTTTTTTTTATTTTGAACAAAAAAATGGTCAAGTTATAAGCATTATCAGCTTATTACAAAATGAAATCAAACCGTTTTCAAGTGAAAACTTTATTCTAGGTGATGTTACATTTGCACATAGGACCCCTTGTTCGAAAGAAGCTTCTGAACTCTCTCGTCCATTGAATTTATCAGTTTTTGGATGGTTTCTGCTTCAATTGTTTTGCATGTGGACAGAATACCCTCCCAGAGCTGTTGCTTAGATGTGAACTGCCTCCCGCCATCATAGACACTCCTTTTGATGATGCTCCAGAGGTTCTCAATGGGGTTGAGGTCAGGGGAAGATGGTGGCCACACCATAAGTTTGTCCTCTTTTATGCCCATAGCAGCCAGAGATGGAGATGTGTTTTTTGCAGCATGAGACGGTGCATTATCATGCATGAAAATGATCTTGCTGCGGAAAGCACGGTTCTTCCTCTTGAACCATGGCAGGAAGTGTTGTTTTAGAAACTCTACATAGATTATGGAGTTCATCTTTACCCCTTCAGGGATCATAAAGGGGCCGACAATCTCTCTCCCCATGATTCCAGCCCAAAACATTACTCCACCTTGTTGGCAACTTAGCCATGTTTTCATGGGGTGTCCATCAACCAGCCATCCTCCACTCCATCCATCTGGACCATCGAGCGTTGCACGGCACTCATCGGTGAACAAAACAGTTTGGGAGTCAGTCTTCATGTATCGTTTGGCCCACTGGAGCCGTTTCTGCTTGTGTGCAGTGGATAGAGGTGGTTGACAGGATGGCTTACGCACAGCTGCAAACCTCTGAAGGACCCTGCATCTTGTTGTTCTGGGGACGTTGGAGGCACCAGCAGCTTCAAAAATTTGTCTGCTGCTATGACAAGGCATTTTTGCAGCTGCTCTTTTAACCTTATGCAATTGCCTGTTGGAAAGAGTCCTCAATTTTTCCTTATCAGCACGCACACGTGTGTGCTGGGAATCAGCTACATACTTCTTGATTGTGCGATGATCGCGATGAAGTGTCTTGGCAATGTTGATTTGTAGTCATGCCTTGACCTAAATACTCCACAATTTGTTGCTTCTCAGCAGCCGACACATCCTTTTTCTTTCCCATTTTGGCAAAAAATGTAGGCTGCTTAATAATGTGGAACAGCCTTCTTAAGTAGTCTTGCCTTTATTTGGACACACCTGCCAAACTAATTTGCACAGGTATCTGCAATTGCTTTCAGTGATATAGAGAGCCCTGACACACATCACCATCAATGAGTTTAAATGACAAACAAAAAAATTCTAACCTTATCACTCCTAAACTCTTTGTGCATAATAATTTGGAACACAGTGTGTATATATATATATATATATATATATATATATATATATATATATATATATATATATGTATATATATATATATATATATATATATATATATATATATTAGAGTTGAGCGACTTTTACTTTTTTTCTCAAAAGTCGGTTCGTGTGAAATCGGCCGATTATTGCGAAAAGTCGTGGCCGACCGAAACACGAAACCCAATGCAAGTCAATGGGGAATCAAAGTCGGCAGTGAGTGGAGGACAGGAAAACACCTACAGTGCCCATTTTAATGCCAAAAACATCAATTCTTGTTATTTAAGCTTGTCAATCTTAATTTACCTTATGATAATAGTTAGGCATTGAAAATTGGGGGTCATTTGGCTAAAGTTGTGGGGGGGTAGGGCTGGCTCAAGTTTTTCGTGGGCCCAGGAAACGCTGACTATGTCACGGCGGTGGAGCAGGGAGAGGTAAGTATTTAAACTTTGCAAGTGCTGTGATCCTGAACAAGCAGGGGGGGCCCACTCGTTCGTATTGGCACTGGCACAGGGTGTTAGGGTTTGCGGAACGCACAGAATATATTTATTGATGGGATTGGTGCGTTCGCAACCCGGGATCCACCGTGCAGGAAAGAACCTGCTGCTAAGTGAATGGCGGCACAATATGGCGGTATGAACCAGCTCTGTTAGCTTCACAGAGCGGCCGAGAAAGCAAAGCTCTGTGCCCTGTTAGACTCTCACAGAGGCACAGGCTAACTACCCAGATGAGAGTGGTCATGCATGCACACAACACTCCTCGCCGGAGGTGCCAGCATTCTATGGGCTTATTTCAGCCAGGTCCCTGAATACACTCAAACACAATCTCCTCGCCGGAGGTGCCAGCATTCTAGGGGCTTATTTCAGCCGGGTCCCTGAACACATTCAAACATATGACCACAGTGGCGCAAAGCACGTAACTTAGGAAGATACTAGCGCATGGCCGTGCGGCCATGCGAGCCTTAAATAGCTGCAGCACGTACAGGACCTTCTTAAAAGGACCAATGAGAGACTGCTACAGAGCCTGCGCACATACAGGACCTTCCTAGAAGGACCAATAGATTTAGCTGCAGTACCTGAGCATGTGACCCTTGATCTCCACTGAGAGATCTTGCCCTGGGCATGCTCAGTGTGAGCAAAGCAGGACTTAGTCCCAGAAAAGCCTGCTCGCTGCAGATCAGTGCAGGGTACAATAGCAGAGCCTGGAGAGGCAGCAGTAACCCTTTGCACAGAATCAGTCTCAGTGAGATGCTGGGACTGACGATTCCACTGAGCAGGCTCCACTGTGGCCGATGGAGAATGGGAGACCGCAGCAGACACAGATCGAGATTCCCCCTGTGCAGCAGAGGAAACTCGACTCCTTACACAGGGCCCCTCAAAGTACGGTGGTGTGTTTGACGGCAGGGGCGCCTCCCACCGGGGAGACACCTTTGCGTACTATAAGGGGCCCTGTGCCAGTGACCTCGCCCACGAGTATGCCCCCCCACCTGATGAAGGAACCTGCACTTTCATCTGCACCTTCCTCTTTGTCCCCGTGTAAGGTGGTATAGTATGTGGGAAGGGGAACCAGACTTTCAGCAGGGTCAGATACTGGCTGTGTAGAGTGCAAGGGGAATGTAGTGTTCTGGGTCAATGTACCAGCAGACTCATCTAGCAGTGGCTGGGCAATGGGCAGGATGAGGAGGAAACACAGATATAGGCCCAAATAATAAAGTAGGCTAAATGCAGTTCAAAATTGGTAACAGGACTAAACAGGCGGCATTGCTTTGTTCAGTGGAGGAAAACTGTAATGAGTGACAGACACAGTTAGTAGGCCCAAGTAATAAAGTGGGCCAAATGCAGTTCAAAATTGGCAACAGGAGTAAACAGGCGGCACTGCTTTATTCAGTGGAGAAGAACAACAAGCAGCGGCAGACACCATTAGTAGGCCCAACCAAACAAGTGGGCCAAATGCAGTTTAATATTTGATATGGGCTGAAAATTGAAGCTCAGCTTTGTTCAGTGGAGGAGAAAAGCAAGGAGCGGCAGACACAATTAGTAGGCCCAACCAAACAAGTAGGCCAAATGCAGTTTAATATTTGATATAGGCTGAAAATTGAAGCTCAGCTTTGTTCAGTGGAGAACAACAAGCAGCGGCAGACAACATTAGCAGGCCCAACCAAACAAATAGGCCAAATGCAGTTTAATATTTGATATAGGCTGAAAATTGAAGCTCAGCTTTGTTCAGTGGAGGAGAACAACAAGCAGCGGCAGACACTTTTAGTAGGCCCAACCAAACAAGTAGGCCAAATGCAGTTTATTATTTGATATAGGCTGAACATTGAAGCTCAGCTTTGTTCAGTGGAAGAGAAAAGCAAGGAGCGGCAGACACCTTTAGTAGGCCCAACCAAACAAGTAGGCCAAATGCAGTTTAATATTTGATATAGGCTGAAAATTGAAGCTCAGCTTTGTTCAGTTGAGGAGAACAACAAGCTGCGGAAGACACCGTTAGTAGGCCCAACCAAACAAGTAGTCCAAATGCAGTTTAATAATTGATATAGGCTGAAAATTGAAGCTCAGCTTTGTTCAGTGGAGGAGAACTACAAGCAGCGGTAGACACCATTAGTAGGCCCAACCAAACAAGTAGGCCAAATGCAGTTTAATATTTGATAAAGGCTGAAAAGTGAAGCTCAGTTTTGTTCAGTGGAGGAGAAAAGCAAGGAGCAGCAGACACCGTTAGTAAGCCCAACCAAACAAGTAGGCCAAATGCAGTTTAATATTTGATATAGGCTGAAAATTGAAACTCAGCTTTGTTCAGTGGAGGAGAACAACAAGCAGCGGCAGACACCGTTAGTAGGCCCAACCAAACAAGTAGGCCAAATGCAGTTTAATATTTGATATAGGCTGAAAATTGAAGCTTAGCTTTGTTCAGTGGAGGAGAACAACAAGCAGCGGCAGACACCGTTAGTAGGCCCAACCAAACAAGTAGGCCAAATGCAGTTTAATATTTGATATAGGCTGAAAATTGAAGCTCAGCTTTGTTCAGTGGAGGAGAAAAGCAAGGAGCGGCAGACACCTTTAGCAGGCCCAACCAAACAAGTAGGCCAAATGCAGTTTAATATTTGATATAGACTGAAAATTGAAGCTCAGCTTTGTTCAGTGGAGAAAAGCAAGCAGCGGCAGACACCGTTAGTAGGCCCAACCAAACAAGTAGGCCAAATGCAGTTTAATATTTGATATAGGCTGAAAATTGAAGCTCAGCTTTGTTCAGTGGAGGAGAACAACAAGCAGTGGCAGACACCATTAGTAGGCCCAACCAAACAAGTAGGCCAAATGCAGTTTAATGTTTGATATAGGCTGAAAATTGAAGCTCAGCTTTGTTCAGTGGAGGAGAAAAGCAAGGAGCGGCAGACACCTTTAGAAGGCCCAACCAAACAAGTAGGCCAAATGCAGTTTAATATTTGACATAGGCTGAAAATTGAAGCTCAGCTTTGTTCAGTGGAGGAGAACAACAAGCAGCGGCAGACACCGTTAGTAGGCCCAACCAAACAAGTAGGCCAAATGCAGTTTAATATTTGATATAGGCTGAAAATTGAAGCTCAGCTTTGTTCAGTGGAGGAGAAAAGCAAGGATCGGCAGACACTTTTAGTAGGCCCAACCAAACAAGTAGGCCAAATGCAGTTTAATATTTGATATAGGCTGAAAATTGAAGCTCAGCTTTGTTCAGTGGAGGAGAAAAGCAAGGAGCGGCAGACACCTTTAGTAGGCTCAACCAAACAAGTAGGCCAAATGCAGTTTAATATCCGAAACAGGATGAAAATTGAGGCTCAGCTTTGTTCAGTGGAGGACAATTGTAAGGAGCGGCGCAGACAGACACATGTAGTAGGCCTAAAATAAATAAGTAGGCTCAATGCAGTTCAAAATTGGTTACAGGAGTAAACTGGCAGCATAGGTTTGTTTAGCGGAGGACGATTGTAAGGGGTGGCGCAGACAGACACAGGTAGTAGGCCTAAAATATAAAAGTAGCCTAAATGCAGTTCAAAACTGGTAACTGGAGTCCACAGGCAGCATAGCTTTGTTCAATGGAGGACAACTGTAATTAGTGGCACAGACAGACTTAGTAGGCCTAAAATAAAAAAGTAGGCTAAATGCAGTTTAAAATTGATAACAGGACTCAACAGGCGGCATTGCTTTGTTCA
This sequence comes from Ranitomeya variabilis, assembly GCF_051348905.1. Classification (NCBI taxonomy): domain Eukaryota; kingdom Metazoa; phylum Chordata; class Amphibia; order Anura; family Dendrobatidae; genus Ranitomeya; species Ranitomeya variabilis. The sequence goes on from NW_027508086.1 coordinate 20,569, forward strand.
ATGGAGGACAACTGTAATGAGTGGCGCAGACACAGATTGTAGGCCCACATTAAAAAAGTAAGCTAAATGCAGTTCAAAATTTGTAACATGAGTACACAGGCGGCATAGCTTTGTGCAGTGGAGGACAACTGTAAGGAGTGGCGCAGACAGACACAGATAGTAGGCCCAAATGATAAAGTAGGCTAAATGCAGTTCAAAATTTGTAACAGGAGTACACAGGCGGCATTGCTTTATTCGGTGGAGGACAACTGGAAGGAGTGGCTGACACAGTTAGTAGGCCAAAATAGTAAAGTGGGCTAAATGTCTGCCAAAACAATGTTCCTAAATAAACAGGTGGCATAGCTAGGTACAGGGGTGGGCTCCTCTGCTGAGTAGCAGACAGTGGTATTTCGAGCACAGTATTAACTGATCTAAATAGAGGGCAGGGCCCCTGTATATTTTTACTATCATCTATCATTTCAACAAATTTGTATTGGCAGTGCCATTGAAGGATTTAACAGCCCAAACTACACAGTGGTGGAGCAGGGAGAGGTAAGTATTGCAAGTGGTAGAGCACTGTTTGAGCGGGGGGGACACTCTCTCGTGGGCGGCGGTACTGGCACAGGGCCCCTCATATTACGACGGTGTGTCTGACATTGGGTGTGCACCACCACCATCAGAGACACTTCATTGTACTATGAGGGACCCTGTGCCAGTGCCATCGCCCAAAAGTGGGCACACCCACCTGTCCAGGCAAACGGCACTCGCACGGGTGTTTGCGCCAAGTGGTGACCACGGCCCTGTGGGGGGAGTCAGACCATTTAGGGAGGTATAAAAATGCCCTATGGTGGACATTCAGCAGCAGCAAATGGAGGAATTGGAGCAGTCAGTAAGAGGAGGCCAAAAGCAAGACATTTTTCAGGCAAGCTACCTGTCAGCAGGAGAAGGTGGGGCAAAATAAATTGAAATCCATGATTGGTTCATTTTAATGAAGGTTAGATCATCAACATTTCGGGTAGCTAGACGAGTCCTTTTTTCGGTCAGTATTGAACCAGCAGCACTGAAGACTCTTTCTGATAGCACACTAGCAGCTGGGCAAGCGAGCTCCTGTAATGCATATTCTGCCAATTCAGGCCCAGGTGTCTATTTTAGATGCCCAGTAATCAAAGGGGAATGACGTGTGAGGGAGAACATCGATAAGGGAGGAAAAATAGTTCGTAACCATACTGGACAAATGCTGTCTCCTGTCATTTTGAATCGATGCAGCAGTACCTGTCGTGTCTGCGGTCATTGCGAAATCACTCCACAACCTGGTCATAAAACCCCTCTGTCCAACGCCACTTCTGATTTGTGCACCTCTAACACCTCTGCCATGTTGCCCCCTACAGCTCGTGTGAGAACCATCACCGCCACTGTGTGCTGGGAATGCCTGAACCAAACGGTCTACAGGAGTTGCTTGTTTGGTAGCCAATATTTGCTCAAGGTTCTCATGTGGCATGATATTTTGTAATTTCCCTTTATATCGTGGATCCAGGAGGCAGGCCAACCAGTAATCGTCATCGGTCATCATTTTTATAATGCGGGGGTCCCTTTTTAGGATACGCAAGGCATAATCAGCCATGTGGGCCAATGTTCCACGTGTCAATTCACTGCTTGTGCTGGGTTGAGGAGCACTTTCTTGCAAATCAACATCACTTGTCTCCCGCAAAAACCCTGTACCTGACCTTGCAACGCCACCAGTTTCTATTGCCCCCTGAGAAGCATCCTCCTCCCATAAATATTCATCCCATGATCCTCCTCCTCCTCCTCCTCTTTGTCAGCCACCTCGTCCAGGAGAGTTCCCTGAGCAGACAATGGCTGACTGTCATCAAGGCTTTCCTCCTCCTTGGCCGCTGAAGCCTGCTCCTTAATTAGTGGGATGCTCATGCTTATGATGGCGTCGTCTGCACTTACCAGCCATGTGCATTCCTCAAAACACTGAAGGACTTGACAGAAGTCTTGTAGCTTCGACCACTGCACACCAGACATCTCCATGTCTGCCATCCATGTTATGATCCTGGTGGTAGGATCTCACACTGACCTGACAAATATACCCTGAGTATATAGGACAAGTTCTGGGAATGTGGAAGCTATACTGACCGCAATCCTGATCCTATCCAAACACACTAAAGGCAGCTGTGGAACGTTACCTGAAAACCTAGACGTCTCGTCACAGCCTGAGAAACTGACTACCCCTAGAGAGAAAGCAAAGACCTCACTTGCCTCAGAGAAATGTACCCCAAAGTTTTAGATAGCCCCCCACAAATAATAACGGTAAGTAAAGGGGAAAACACAAACGTAGAGATGAAACAGATTTAGCAAATGAAGCCCGCTAATACTAGATAGGCAGAAAATAGATAGGTGTCTGTGCGGTCAGTACAAAAACTATCAAAAGTAAACCACGCAGAGAATACAAGAACCCCCACACCGACTCACGATGTGAGGGGCGCACTCTGCACCCCAGAACTAACCAGCAAGCAAAAAATCACATAAAAGCAAGCTGGGCTGAACTCATTAAATAATGAGAAACGTTTTCAAGGAAATAATGAGAAACTGAACAAGCAAACTTAGCTTCTCTGTTGTGAACTCTATTTTTGGGCTCCCTCTAGTGGTCACAAGCGGTACTGTGTAGTGTTGTCTTTCTGCAGGTTGGCAGCATCAGCTGGTTCGTTATCCTTGGTTGGTTTCCTATTTAGCTCACCTGGATACTCAGTTCCTTGCCTGCTCTCAATGTATTCAGTGCTCTTCAGATTCCTTGTGACTACCTTGCTCCCAGTCTCTCCAAGACAAGCTAAGTTTTTGTTTGTTTATTTTTTGATTATCAGCATTCATCATGTTTCTTGTCCAGCTTGCTAAAATGTGATTTCCTCGCTTGCTGGTTGCTCTAGGGGACTGAGTTTCTCCCCCCACACCGTTAGTTGGTGCGGCGGTTCTTGAAATCTTAGTGTGGATATTTTGTAAGGGTTTTTTACTGACCGCACAGACCCCTTTTCTATTTTCTGCTAGCTAGTATTAGTGGGCCTCATTTGCTGAATCTGCTTTCACCCCTGTGTATGTGCCTTCCTCTTACCTCACCGTTATTATTTGTTGGGGGCTTCTATATCTTTGGGGATTATTTCTCTGGAGGCAAGTGAGGTCTTTCTTTCTCTCTAGGGGTAGTTAGTTCCTCAGGCTGGCTCGAGACATCTAGGATTTTAGACACGTTCATAGGCTACCTTTAGTGTGTTGGATAGGTTCAGATTTGCGGTCAGTCCAGTTTGCCACCTCTCTAGAGCTTGTCCTATGTTTTGTTACTTAGCTGGAGTATTTTGTGATCCTCAACCACTAAGGATCATAACAGTAGAGCAGGCCAAAAAGTGTTTAATGCATTGCAGAAGTGGGATAAAAAGAAGACCTGAGTACATTTTTTTTTTTTTCCTCCCGCTTTTCCTTTGCTGCAGTCTGTTTAGCTTCTTTCATCCCCTTGAACTCTGGGTGGTTTTGAGCTCAGCTGCAGACATGAATGTTCAGACTCTGGCTTCTAGTGTGGATCATCTTGCTGCACGGGTGCAAAGTATTCAGGATTTTGTTATTCATAGCCCTATGTCTGAACCAAAAATACCCATCCCTGAGTTGTTTTCTGGAGATAGATCTAGGTTTCTAAATTTTAAGAATAATTGTAAGTTATTTCTATCTCTGAGACCTCCTTCCTCTGGTGATTCCACTCAGCAAGTTAAAATTGTTATCTCCTTGTTACGTTGCGACCCTCAAGATTGGGCTTTCTCTCTGGTGCCAGGAGATCCTGCATTGCTTAATGTAGATGCATTTTTTCTGGCTCTTGGACTGCTTTATGAGGAGCCTAATCTTGAGAATCAGGCAGAAAAAGCATTGCTGGCTATCTCTCAAGGTCAGGATGAAGCAGAGGTGTATTGTCAAAAATTTTGGAAATGGTCGGTGCTTACTCAATGGAATGAGTGTGCCCTGGCTGCAAATTTCAGAGAAGGTCTTTCTGAGGCCGTTAAGAATGTTATGGTGGGGTTTCCCACCCCTACAAGTCTGAGTGATTCTATGGCTTTAGCCATTCAGGTTGATCGGCGTTTGCGGGAGAGCAAATCTGCTCATCCTTTGGCGGTATTTTCTGAACAGAGACCTGAGTCTATGCAATGTGACCGAACTCTGACCAGAATTGAGCGACAAAGTCATAGACGTCAAAATGGGTTGTGCTTTTACTGTGGTGATTCTACTCATGTTATCTCAGCATGCTCTAAACGCTTAAAAAAAAATCGCTAAACCTGTCACCATTGGTACTATGCAGCCTAAATTTATTTTGTCTGTTACTTTGATTTGTTCTTTGTCGTCCTACCCGGTTATGGCTTTTGTGGATTCGGGTGCTGCCCTGAATCTGATGGATTTGTCGTTTGCCAGGCGCTGTGGTTTTGTCTTGGAGCCTTTGGAATTTCCCATTCCTCTGAGGGGAATTGATGCTACGCCATTGGCTGAGAATAAGCCTCAGTAATGGACGCAAATGACCATGTGCATGACTCCTGTACATCAGGAGGTGATTCGCTTTCTCGTTCTGCATAATTTGCATGATGTTGTCGTTTTGGGTCTGCCATGGCTGCAGGCTCATAATCCAGTTTTAGATTGATAAGCTATGTCTGTGTCAATTTGGGATTGTCAGGGAATTCATGGCGATGCTCCGTTGGTGTCTATTGCTTCTTCCACTCCTTCTGAGGTCCCTGAGTTTTTGTCTGACTACCAGGATGTATTTGATGAGCCCAGGTCCAGTGCCCTGCCCCCTCATAGGGATTGTGACTGTGCTATAAATTTAATTCCTGGTAGTAAATTCCCTAAGGGACGACTTTTTAATCTGTCTATACCAGAGCATGCCGTGATGCGGACTTATATAAAGGAGTCTTTGGAGAAGGGACATATTCGCCCATCCTCTTCCCCTCTTGGTGCAGGATTTTTTTTTGTGGCCAAGAAGGACGGTTCTTTGAGACCTTGTATAGATTATCGTCTTCTGAATAAAATCACAGTCAAATTTCAGTATCCTTTACCACTATTGTCTGATTTGTTTGCTCGGATTAAGGGTGCCAGTTGGTTCACCAAGATAGATCTCCGTGGTGCGTATAACCTTGTGCGCATTAAGCAGGGAGATGAATGGAAAACAGCATTTAATATGCCTGAAGGCCATTTTGAGTTCTTGGAGATGCCTTTTGGACTCTCTAATGCTCCTTCTGTGTTTCAGTCCTTCATGCATGACATCTTCCGAGAATATCTGGATAAATTTATGATTGTTTATCTGGATGACATTTTGGTCTTTTCTGATGATTGGGAGTCCCATGTGAAGCAGTTCAGGATGGTGTTTCAGGTCCTGCGTGCTAATGCTTTATTTGTGAAGGGCTCAAAATGCCTCTTCGGAGTACAGAAGGTCTCCTTTTTGGGTTTTATTTTTTCTCCTTCTACTGTGGAGATGGACCCAGTCAAGGTCCAGGCTATTCATGACTGGACTCAGCCCACGTCTGTTAAGAGTCTTCAGAAGTTCTTGGGTTTTGCTAATTTTTACCGTCGTTTCATCGCTAATTTTTCTAGCGTGGTTAAACCTTTGACGGATTTGACCAAGAAGGGTTCTGATGTTACTAATTGGTCTCCTGCGGCCGTGGAGGCCTTTCGGGAGCTGAAGCACCGGTTTTCTTCAGCTCCAGTCTTATGTCAGCCAGATGTCTCTCTCCCCTTCCAGGTCGAGGTTGATGCTTCTGAGATTGGAGCAGGGGCTGTTTTGTCGCAGAGAAGCTCTGATGGCTCTGTGATGAAGCCATGTGCTTTCTTTTCAAGAAAGTTTTCGCCTGCCGAGCGGAATTATGATGTTGGTAATCGGGAGTTGTTGGCTATGAAGTGGGCATTTGAGGAGTGGCGACATTGGCTCGAAGGAGCTAAACATCGCGTGGTGGTCTTGACTGATCACAAAAATCTGATTTACCTTGAATCTGCCAAGCGCCTGAATCCTAGACAGGCTCGTTGGTCGTTGTTTTTCTCCCGTTTCAACTTCGTGGTCTCATACCTGCCTGGTTCGAAGAACGTGAAAGCTGATGCACTTTCTAGGAGTTTTGTGCCTGACTCTCCAGGAGTTTCTGAGCCGGCTGGTGTTCTCAGAGAGGGAGTGATTTTGTCTGCCATTTCCCCAGATTTGCGACGAGTGCTGCAGAAATTTCAGGCGGATAGACCTGACCGTTGTCCACCAGAGAGACTGTTTGTCCCGGAGAGATGGACCAGCAGAGTTATTTCCGAGGTTCATTCTTCGTGTTGGCGGGTCATCCTGGGATTTTTGGTACCAGAGATTTGGTGGCTAGGTCCTTCTGGTGGCCTTCCTTGTCGCGGGATGTGCGTTCCTTTGTGCAGTCTTGTGGGATTTGTGCTCGGGCTAAGCCTTGCTGTTCTCGTGCCAGCGGTTTGCTTTTGCCTTTGCCTATTCCGAAAAGGCCTTGGACGCACATTTCCATGGATTTTATTTCGGATCTTCCAGTATCTCAGAAAATGTCTGTCATCTGGGTGGTGTGTGATCGTTTTTCCAAGATGGTCCATTTGGTGCCCTTGCCTAAGTTGCCTTCTTCCTCCGATTTGGTTCCTCTATTTTTTCAGAATGTGGGTCGCTTGCACGGCATTCCTGAAAATATTGTGTCTGATAGAGGATCCCAGTTTGTGTCCAGGTTTTGGCGGACTTTTTGTGCTAAGATGGGCATTGATTTGTCTTTTTCGTCGGCCTTCCATCCTCAGACTAATGGCCAAACCGAGCGAACTAATCAGACGTTGGAAACTTATTTGAGATGTTTTGTTTCTGCTGATCAGGATGATTGGGTGACTTTTTTGCCATTGGCCGAGTTTGCCCTTAATAATCGGGCTAGTTCTGCTACTTTGGTTTCGCCTTTTTTCTGCAATTCTGATTTCCATCCTCGTTTTTCCTCGGGTCAGGTTGAGCCTTCTGACTGTCCTGGGGTGGATTCTGTGGTGGATAGGTTGCAGCAGATTTGGAACCATGTGGTGGACAATTTGAGGTTGTCACAGGAGAAGGCTCAGCGCTTTGCCAACCGCCGCCGCGGTGTGGGTCCCCGACTTCGTGTTGGGGATTTGGTGTGGCTGTCTTCTCGGTATGTTCCTATGAAGGTCTCCTCTCCTAAATTCAAGCCTCGCTTCATCGGTCCTTATAAGATCTTGGAAATCCTTAACCCGGTGTCATTTCGTTTGGATCTCCCAGCATCGTTTGCCATTCATAATGTGTTCCATAGGTCTTTGTTGCGGAGGTATGTGGTACCTGTGGTTCCTTCTGTTGAGCCTCCTGCTCCGGTGCTGGTCGAGGGCGAATTGGAGTACGTGGTGGAGAAGATTTTGGATTCTCGTATCTCTAGACGGAGGCTTCAGTATTTGGTTAAGTGGAAGGGCTATGGTCAGGAGGATAATTCCTGGGTTGTCGCCTCTGATGTTCATGCGGCCGATTTGGTTCATGCCTTCCACGTGGCTCATCCTGATCGCCCTGGGGGTCTTGATGAGGGTTCGGTGACCCCTCCTCAAGGGGGGGTACTGTTGTGAACTCTATTTTTGGGCTCCCTCTAGTGGTCACAAGCGGTACTGTGTAGTGTTGTCTTTCTGCAGGTTGGCAGCATCAGCTGGTTCATTATCCTTGGTTGGTTTCCTATTTAGCTCACCTGGATACTCAGTTCCTTGCCTGCTCTCAATGTATTCAGTGCTCTTCAAATTCCTTGTGACTACCTTGCTCCCAGTCTCTCCAAGACAAGCTAAGTTTTTGTTTGTTTATTTTTTGATTATCAGCATTCATCATGTTTCTTGTCCAGCTTGCTAAAATGTGATTTCCTCGCTTGCTGGTTGCTCTAGGGGACTGAGTTTCTCCCCCCACACCGTTAGTTGGTGTGGGGGTTCTTGAAATCTCAGTGTGGATATTTTGTAAGGGTTTTTTACTGACCGCACAGACCCCTTTTCTATTTTCTGCTATCTAGTATTAGTGGGCCTCATTTGCTGAAACTGCTTTCACCCCTGTGTATGTGCCTTCCTCTTACCTCACCGTTATTATTTGTTGGGGGCTTCTATATCTTTGGGGATTATTTCTCTGGAGGCAAGTGAGGTCTTTCTTTCTCTCTAGGGGTAGTTAGTTCCTCAGGCTGGCTCGAGACATCTAGGATTTTAGACACGTTCACTGGCTACCTTTAGTGTGTTGGATAGGTTCAGATTTGCGGTCAGTCCAGTTTGCCACCTCTCTAGAGCTTGTCCTATGTTTTGTAACTTAGCTGGAGTATTTTGTGATCCTCAACCACTAAGGATCATAACACTTCTCATAGCTGGAGACTGGTCACAAGGAATATTCAGGAGAGCACAGAATCAGGACTGAATACACCGACAGCAGGTGACAAGTAAGGGTCCAGGTGAGTTAAATAGGCCCAGCCTAGCAGGAGATGAAACAGCTGAGCCCAGCCAAGACCAGCCATATCGCTAAAGGCCACCAGAGGGAGCCCAAGACCAAACTCACACAGTACCACTCATGACCACAGGAGGGAGCCCGAGAACGGAATTCACAACAGTACCCCCCCCTTGAGGAGGGGTCACCGAACCCTCAACAGAGCTCCCAGGCCGATCAGGACGAGCCAAATGAAAGGCACGAACCAAATCGGCCGCATGGACATCGGAGGCGACAACCCAGGAGTTATCCTCCTGACCATAACCCTTCCATTTCACTAAGTACTGAAGCCTCCATCTCGAAATACGAGAATCCAAGATCTTCTCCACCACATACTCCAACTCCCCCTCGACCAAGACTGGAGCAGGAGGATCAACAGAAGGGACCACAGGCACCACATATCTCCGCAACAATGACCTATGGAACACATTATGAATGGCAAACAATGTTGGGAGGTCCAAACGAAAAAACACAGGGTTGAGGATTTCCAAAATCTTATAAGGACCGATGAAACGAGGCTTGAACTTAGGAGAGGAAACCTTCATCGGGACATAACGAGAAGACAACCATACCAAATCCCCCACACGAAGACGGGGACCCACACAGCGACGGCGGTTAGCAAAGCGCTGAGCCTTCTCTTGTGACAAAGTCAAATTGTCCACCACATGGTTCCAAATCTGCTGCAACCTATCCACCACAGAATCCACCCCAGGACAGTCAGAAGACTCAACCTGACCCGAGGAGAAACGAGGATGAAAACCAGAATTGCAAAAAAAAGGTGAAACCAAAGTAGCAGAACTAGCCCGATTATTGAGGGCAAACTCAGCCAATGGCAAAAAGGTCACCCAATCATCCTGATCAGCAGAAACAAAACATCTCAAATAAGTTTCCAAGGTCTAATTAGTTCGTTCGGTTTGACCATTCGTCTGAGGATGGAAGGCTGACGAAAAAGACAATTCAATGCCCATCTTAGCACAAAAGGATCGCCAAAATCTGGACACAAACTGGGATCCTCTGTCGGACACAATGTTCTCCGGAATACCATGTAAATGAACCACATTCTGAAAAAACAATGGCACCAAATCGGAGGAGGAAGGCAACTTAGGCAAGGGTACCAAATGGACCATTTTGGAAAAACGATCACAAACCACCCAGATGACAGACATCTTCTGAGAGACAGGAAGATCTGAAATAAAATCCATGGAAATATGTGTCCAAGGCCTCTTCGGGACAGGCAAAGGCAAAAGCAATCCACTGGCACGAGAACACGAAGGCTTGGCCCGAGCACAAATCCCACAGGACTGCACAAAGGAACGCACATCCCGCGACAAGGCAGGCCACCAAAAGGATCTCGCCACCAAATCCCTGGTACCAAAAATCCCAGGATGACCCGCCAACACCGAAGAATGAACCTCGGAAATAACTCTACTGGTCCATCTGTCTGGGACAAACAGTCTCTCCGGTGGACAACGGTCAGGTCTATTGGCCTGAAACTCCTGCAACACCCGTCACAGATCAGGAGAGATAGCAGACAAAATCACCCCCTCTTTGAGAACACCAGTCGGTTCAGAAACTTCCGGGGAGTCAGGTACAAAACTCCTAGAAAGAGCATCAGCCTTCACGTTTTTCGAACCCGGAAGATATGAAACCACGAAATTGAAACGAGAGAAAAACAGCGACCATCGAGCCTGTCTCGGATTCAACCGTTTGGCAGACTCGAGATAAGTCAAATTCTTGTGATCCGTCAAGACCACCACACGATGCTTGGCTCCCTCAAGCCAATGTCGCCACTCCTCAAATGCCCACTTCATTGCCAACTACTCTCGATTACCAACATCATAATTCCGCTCGGCAGGCGAAAACTTTCTTGAAAAGAAAGCACATGGTCTCATCACAGAGCCATCAGAGCTTCTCTGCGACAAAACAGCCCCTGCTCCAATCTCTGAAGCATCAACCTCGACCTGAAAGGGAAGAGAGACATCGGGCTGGCGCAAGACAGGAGCCGAAGAAAACCGACGTTTCAACTCCTGAAAGGCCTCCACGGCCGCAGGAGACCAATTCGTCACATCAGAACCCTTCTTGGTCAAATCAGTCAAAGGCTTCACCACACTAGAAAAATTAGTGATGAAGCGACGGTAAAAATTAGCAAAACCCAAGAACTTCTGAAGACTCTTCACAGATGTAGGTTGAGTCCAGTCATGAATAGCCTGGACCTTGACTGGATCCATCTCGATAGTAGAAGGTGAAAAAATAAAGCCCAAAAAGGAAACCTTCTGGACTCCGAAGAGACATTTAGAGCCCTTCACAAACAAGGCATTGGCACGCAGGACCTGAAATACCATCCTGACCTGCTTCACATGAGACTCCCAATCATCAGAAAAGACCAAAATATCATCCAGGTACACAATCATACATCTATCCAGGTACTCTCGGAAGATATCGTGCATGAAGGACTGAAACACAGAGGGGGCATTAGAAAGCCCAAAAGGCATCACCAAGTACTCAAAATGGCCTTCGGGCGTATTAAATGCTGTTTTCCATTCATCGCCCTGCTTTATGCGCACAAGATTATACGCTCCACGAAGATCTATCTTGGTGAACCAACTGGCCCCCCTAATCCGGGCAAACAGATCGGACAACAGTGGCAAGGGATACTGAAATTTGACCGTGATGTTATTTAGAAGGCGATAATCTATACAGGGTCTCAGAGAACCATCCTTCTTGGCCACAAAAAAGAACCCCGCACCCAAAGGGGACGAGGACGGGCGAATATGTCCCTTCTCCAAGGACTCCTTTATATAACTCCGCATAGCGGTATGTTCTGGTACAGACAAATTAAAAAGTCGTCCCTTAGGGAACTTACTACCAGGAATCAGATTTATGGCACAATCACAATCCCTATGAGGAGGTAGGGCACTAGATTTGGGCTCATCAAATACATCCTGGTAGTCCGACAAAAATTCAGGGACTTCAGAAGAAGTAGAAGAAGCAATTGACACCAAAGGAGCATCGCCATGAATCCCCTGGCACCCCCAACTTGACACCGACATTGCTTTCCAATCCAGGACTGGATTATGAGCCTGCAGCCATGGCAGACCCAACACGACAACATCATGCAAATTATGTAGCACCAGAAAGCGAATTACCTCCTGATGTACAGGAGCCATGCACATGGTCAATTGAGTCCAGTACTGAGGTTTATTCTTGGCCAATGGTGTAGCATCAATTCCCTTTAGCGGAATAGGGAATTGTAAAGGCTCCAAGATAAAACCACAGCGCCTGGCAAATGACAAATCCATCAAATTCAGGGCAGCACCTGAATCCACAAAAGCCATAACTGGGTAGGATGACAGAGAGCAAATCAAAGTAACAGACAAAATGAATTTAGGTTGTACAGTACCAATGGTGACAAACTTGGCAACCCTTTTTGTGCGCTTAGAGCATGCTGAGATAACATGAGCAGAATCACCACAGTAAAAGCACAACCCATTCTGACGTCTGTGGTTTTGCCGTTCAACTCTGGTCAGAATCCTGTCACATTGCATAGGCTCAGGTTTCTGCTCAGAAAATACCGCCAGAGGGTGCACAGGTTTGCGCTCCCGCAAACGTCGATCAATCTGAATGGCCAAAGACATTGACTCATTCAGACCCGCCGGCGTGGGGAACCCCACCATAACATCTTTAAGGGCTTCAGAAAGACCCTTTCTGAAAATCGCCGCCAGGGCGCACTCATTCCACTGAGTGAGCACTGACCACTTCCTAAACTTCTGACAATAAACCTCTGCTTCATCCCGACCCTGAGAGAGAGCCTGCAAAACTTTCTCTGCTTGGTCTACCAGATTTGGTTCCTCATAAAGCACTCCAAGCGCCAGAAAAAACGCATCAACATTTAGCAGTGCCGGATCTCCTGGCGCCAAAGAGAATGCCCAATCTTGACGGTCACCCCGCAACAAAGAAATAACAATTTTGACTTGCTGAACAGAGTCGCCAGATGAGCGAGGTCTCAGAGAAAGAAATAACTTACAATTATTCTTAAAGTTCAAAAACCTAGATCTATCTCCGGAAAACAGCTCAGGAATAGGTATTTTAGGGTCTGACATAGGACTGCGGACTACATAATCCTGAATGCCCTGTACCCTTGCAGTGAGATGATCCACACTAGAAGACAGACTCTGAATGTCCATATTAGTAGCTGCATACAGAACCACCCAGAGATTAAGGGGAGAGAGGCAAAACACAGTGCAGAGGAAGAAAAAAAAAATGACCTTAAGATTTCTCTTCTCCCTCTTTAGCTGCATTAACACTTTCGGGCCTGCTGTACTGTTATGATCCTGGTGGTAGGATCTCAAACTGACCTGACAAATATACCCTGAGTATATAGGACAAGTTCTGGGAATGTAGAAGCTATACTGACCGCAATCCTGATCCTATCCAAACACACTAAAGGCAGCTGTGGAACGTTACCTGAAAACCTAGACGTCTCGTCACAGCCTGAGAAACTGACTACCCCTACAGAGAAAGCAAAGACCTCACTTGCCTCAGAGAAATGTACCCCAAAGTTTTAGATAGCCCCCCACAAATAATAACGGTGAGTAAAGGGGAAAACACAAACGTAGAGATGAAACAGATTTAGCAAATGAGGCCCGCTAATACTAGATAGGCAGAAAATAGATAGGTGTCTGTGCGGTCAGTACAAAAACTATCAAAAGTAAACCACGCAGAGAATACAAGAACCCCCACACCGACTCACGATGTGAGGGGCACACTCTGCACCCCAGAACTAACCAGCAAGCAAAAAATCACATAAAAGCAAGCTGGGCTGAACTCATTAAATAATGAGAAACGTTTTCAAGGAAATAATGAGAAACTGAACAAGCAAACTTAGCTTCTCATAGCAGGAGACTGGTCACAAGGAATATTCAGGAGAGCACATGATCAGGACTCAATACACCGACAGCAGGCGACAAGTAAAGGTCCAGGTGAGTTAAATAGGCCCAGCCTAGCAGGAGATGAAACAGCTGAGCCCAGCCAAGACCAGCCATATTGCTAAAGGCCACCAGAGGGAGTCCAAGACCAAACTCACACAGTACCACTCATGACCACAGGAGGGAGCCCGAGAACGGAATTCACAACACATCCAACTGCCTGCCCGTGTATGTGTATCCTCCCACAAAAACATTACAGCACGCCTCTGTTCGCACAGGCTCTGAAGCATGTGCAGTATGGAGTTCCACCTTGTTGCAACGTCGATTATTAGGCGGTGCTGGGGAAGCTTCAGCGATCGCTGATGGTTAAGCATAAAGCTGGAGTGTACGGGTGACCGGCGGATGTGCGAGCAAAGTCTTCGCCCCTTCAGGAGCAGGGCTGGAAACCCCGGATAACTTTTCAGGAAGCACTGCACCACCAGGTTCAAGGTGTGAGCCAGGCAAGGCATGTGTTTCAGTTCTGAAATGGCTATGGCAGCCATAAAATTCCTTCCGTTATCACTGACTACCTTGCGTGCCTCAAGATGTACACTGCCCAGCCATGACTGAGTTTCTTGCTGCAAGTACTCGGCCAGTACTTCCGCGGTGTGTCTGTTGTCACCCAAACACTTCATTTCCAACACAGCCTTTTGCTTTTGCTTCTGGAGGAGGAGGAGGAGGAGGAGGGGTGTTGAACGCCTACTGCCAACTGTTTCCTAGACCATGGGCTATGCAGAACTGTCCCACTATGGCTGTCCCCTGTGGACCCTGCATCCACCACATTAACCCAGTGCGCCGTGATGGACACGTAACGTCCTGACCATGCCTACTGGTCCATGCATGTGTTGTGAGGTGCACCTTTCTACTGACTGATTGCCTGGGTGCAAGGACAATGCGGTCTTTGACATGCTGGTGGAGGGCTGGGATGGCTTTTCTCACAAAGGAGTGTCGACTGGGTAGGTCATAGCGTGGTACTGTATAGGCCATCAGGGCTTTGAAAGCTTTTGGAGCGCCCCCACTGCCGCAGGGCCTAGGGGTACCCGGTACCGTGCCTCTCAGTCTCAGTTCTGGGGTTGTCACGGTGGCTAGACCCGGCCCCTGACCCTGCTGAGGGGAGTCCAATGAAGGTGGAGAGTGATGCTGTTGTGGTGTGGTGCCGGTCGCAGTATATAACAAGGACACCAGGTTGCAGTCTCTTTACCTCTTTACTGAAGGCTCCAGGATCCTCAGTCCAGAATACGGTTAACCGGGCTGCGTGAGTCCGGCCGGTCCGATGGCACCTCCAGAGTTCCCTTTGCAGGTGGAAATCTGTGCCTACCTTCTAGCGCTTGTGTGTTGTAGTCCTTCCCTGCTGTGCTTACAGGATAGTCCTCACAACTGTTGTGTCTGTTTCTGAAGTTCCCTCACAACTCGATTATGATGTTCTGTTTCATCCCCCAGATGATATGGCTAGGATGCACCCGTATGACGGGTAGGCTCGGAGGTCTTCCGGGACCCTAGAGTCGCCCCTCTCCAGATGTTGCCCCCTGTGTCTGCTTAGGTGATTTTGGGTGAGACAGCCCGCCTAGAACTGACTGTCCTGCCGTAGGTTTGAAGTAAGGCCTGGAGCTCAATACTTCCTCGGCGTTCCGGCCACCGGCTACGCGCCTCAGTAGGATGTTGCCTCGTCTTACAGCACGACTCCTACTGGTGATTCTCCTTGTTGCGTTGATCTCGTTTCTCACTCAGCACAATAAACCTCGCTTCTTGTCCTTTCTTGGGGTACCGCCGCAATGAAGTGCAGGCGCGGTCCCGTAACATTCTTTCGGTTCGCTAGGCCTCTGTCAGGATCCCACCCCTGACAGGGACCTCCCTGAATCTTCCCCTGCAACACCCTCTGCCACAGGATGTTGCCTGGTTCCAACCCAGTCAGCTTCTGACTAACTTCCTATCTAACCCCCAGTTTTACCAGATTGTGAGGAGTGGCCTAATACATAGCACCCTTAGGTCCCCCTGGAGGCCAGACTGTGAAGTGTATTGGTGTCTGTGATACCTGGTCAGGTGAACTCCTTCAGTGCCATCAGACATACCATAGCCCCCCTTAGCGGCGGAGCATCAGTACTGCAACGACCAAGACTCTGGGGCGCTGCACTTTGCTTTCAACCAACCGGTAGGGCATCATCTCTAACGAGATTAGTCTAGCAATGTGGGCGTTCAAACCCTGTGTACGCGGATGAGAGGATGAGTACTTCCTTTTCCTAATGAGAGTCTCTTGTAGGGTGAGCTGGACTGGAGAGCTGCATATCGTGGAACTAGCGGGGGTGGTGGAAGACATGGCAGATAGAGAGAGGGTTGATGATGGTATTCTTGATGTTGGCCTACATACAGTGTTTCCTACCAAGAACCTTGTGATTCCCTGACTGCTTTGGTCTTTCGACGATACCTCCACATTTGCTGCTGGTGGTGTCCTAAGCGGTGGGCTTACAGTGAGGGAAGCAATGTAGCGTTGCTGACTACCTTCATTCTGAGCGGGTGCACCAATGGTACGGGACGTTTGGTAGTTAGTCCAGGCTTGCAAGTGCATGCTGGTTAAATGTCTACGCATGCACGTCGTATTTAAATTTTGGACATTCTTCCCTCTGCTAAAGGTCTTTGAGCATTTCTTACAGATAACTTTGCACTGATCATTCGGATCTTGGTTCAAAAATTCCCACACTGCACTCTTCCTACTATCGAATACCTTTTCAGGCATTGCACGCTGTGCTACTTTCATCGGATGGCCACGCTGTCCTAAAAGTGTTTTTGGTTTTGTCAAACATTTTTGGCCAGATACGGGCCTGCCAGATGAAAGCTGTTGCGATGTAGATGCCTGCTGCGGATCATCCTCCTCCGCTTCAGAGCTACTGCCAGCGGCACCCTGTTCCCCCAATGGCTGCCAATCTGGGTCAACAACTGGGTCATCTATCACCTCCTCTTCAATGTCATGTGCACCTTCCTCTGTGTCACCGTGTAAGGTGCTATAGCGTTCGGGATGGGGCACCATAGTGTCATCAGGGTCAGATTCTGGCTCAGTACACTGCAAGGGCAATGTAGTGATCTGAGTCAATGGAACAGCATAATAATCTAGCTGTGGCTGTGCATTTGTGCACTCCATGTCCGATTCATCTTGTAATGGGCTGTTAACTATTTCCCTTTCTAACCCTGGCACAGTATGTGTAAAGAGCCCCATGGAGTAAACTGTATTGTCGCCTGCCGCATCGTTCACTTTTGCTTTGGGTGAAGGACACAAGGAAGCGACTTGTTCCTGACCGGGAGCATCCACTGAAGACTCGCTGCTTTTATATTTCGAACTTTCTGAAGAGGAGGCGAAAGAGCTAGAAGCTGAGTCAGCAATGAAAGCCAAAACTTTTTCCTGCTGCTCCGGCTTTAAAAGCGGTTTTCCTACTCCCAGATAAGGGAGCCTTCGAGGCCTTGTGTAGCCAGACGATGATGCTGGCTCAACAACTCAAGCCTTAGGTGCTATTTTGCTTTTCCCACTACCACCAGATGCTCCACCACCACCACCACCATCTTTACCAGCTGGCAACGACCGCCCACGGCCTCTTCCACCAGACTTCCTCATTTTTTGGAAAATGTAACCAAACTAACAACCATTATATGGTACTGTAAAACAAGGTAGAAGGTGTATATAAACTTGTTGAGAATTTAAATCTCCCTTTTTTGAGGGGGGAGACTGCAGCAAAACTCAGGCCCAGTGTATTACACTACACAATGTAAGTGGCAGAACGTGGCTGGCAGATATACGACAAACAGAACTGACATATATAAACTTTTTGGCAATTTAAATCTCCCTTTTTTGGGGGGGAGACTGCAGCAAAAAACAGGCCCTGGGCATTACACTATACAATGTAAGTGGCAGAACGTGGCTGGCAGACATACAACAAACAGAACTGACGTATATAAACTTGTTGGCAATTTAAATCTCCCTTTTTTGGGGGGGAGAATGCAGCAAAAAACAGGCCCTGGGTATTACACTACACAATGTAAGTGGCAGAATGTGGCTGGCAGATATACGACAAACAGAACTGACGTAGTTCCACTTAGTGGCAATTTAAATCTCCCTTTTTTGGGGGGGAGACTGCAGCTAAAAATAGGCCCTGGGTATTACACTATACAATGTAAGTGGCAGAACGTGACTGGCAGATATACGACAAACAGAACTGACGTATATAAACTTGTTGGCAATTTTAATCTCCCTTTTTTTGGGGGGAGACTGCAGCAAAAAACAGGCTCTGGGTATTACACTATACAATGTAAAAGGCAGAACGTGGCTAGCAGATATACAACAAACAGAACTGACGTATATAAACTTGTTGGCAATTTAAATCTCCCTTTTTGGGGGGAGACTGCAGCAAAAAACAGGCCCTGTGTATTACACTACACAATGTAAGTGGCAGAACGTGGCCGGCAGACATACGACAAACAGAACTGATGTAGATCCACTTAGTGGCAATTTAAATCTCCCTTTCTTTGGGGGGGGGGAGACAGCAGCAAAAAACAGGCCCTGGGTATTAAACTATACAAAGTAAGTGGCAGAACATGGCTGGCAGATATACGACAAACAGAACTGACGTATATAAACTTGTTGGCAATTTAAATCTACTTTTTTGGGGGGAGACTGCAGCAAAAAACAGGCCCTGGGTATTACACCATACAATGTAAGTGGCAGAACGTGGCTGGCAGATATACGACAAACAGAACTGACGTAGATCCACTTAGTGGCAATTTAAATCTCCCTTATTTGGGGGGAGACTGCAGCAAAAAACAGGCTCTGGGTATTACACTATGCAATGTAAAAGGCAGAACGTGGCTAGCAGATATACAACAAACAGAACTGACGTATATAAACTTGTTGGCAAATTAAATCTCCCTTTTTTGGGGGGGAAACTACAGCAAAAAACAGGCCCTGGGTATTACACTATACAAAGTAAGTTGCAGAACGTGGCTGGCAGATATACGACAAACAGAACTGACGTATATAAACTTGTTGGCAATTTAAATCTCCCTTTTTTGGGGGGGAGACTGCAGCAA
>NW_027508087.1:5000-10000 GCF_051348905.1 Ranitomeya variabilis
TGTGAAAAATGTCACATTTCCCCTACTACCACCACAGGGGGGGCGTCAATATGTTGTAAAGCACCCAAGGGCAGTGACCTAAATGCGGGTAAAGTTTGCGGTGCACGGGGGGAAAGTTGAATTTTTGGATGAAAATGCGTATTTTCATACTTTGAAAATTTCAGGCGTGTGTCGGACTTCCAGGCGGGGGCAGCCGCCAGAGGCGTACCGGGGACGCTTCCAGGAGCCTGGGGAAGATTTTCTGAAAGTGTCCTTGGGACTTAGAAATATTTTGAGAAAATCTCGATTTTGTGAAAAAATGTCACATTTCCCCTACTTCCACCACAGGGGGGCGTCAATATGTTGTAAAGCACCCCAGGGCAGTGACCTAAATGCGGGTGAAGTTTGCGGTGCACGGGGGGAAAGTTGAATTTTTGGATGAAAATGCGTATTTTCATACTTTGAAAATTTCAGGCGTGTGTCGGACTTCCAGGCGGGGGCAGCCGCCAGAGGCGTACCGGGGACGCTTCCAGGAGCCTGGGGAAGATTTCATGAAAGTGTCCTTGGGACTTAGAAATATTTTGAGAAAATCTCGATTTTGTGAAAAATGTCACATTTCCCCTACTTCCACCACAGGGGGGCGTCAATATGTTGTGAGGTACCCCAGGACAGTGACCTAACTGTGGGTAAAGTTTGCGGGGCACGGGCGGAAAGTCGAATTTTGGATGAAAATGCATTATTTTCATACTTTGAAAATTCCAGGCGTGTGTCAGACTTCCAGGCGGGGGCAGCCGCTGGAGGCGTACCGAGGACGCTTCCAGGAGCCTGGGGAAGATTTTCTGAAAGTGTCCTTGGGACTTAGAAATATTTTGAGAAAATCTCGATTTTGTGAAAAAATGTCACATTTCCCCTACTTCCACCCCAGGGGGGCGTCAATATGTTGTGAGGTACCCCAGGACAGTGACCTAACTGTGGGTAAAGTTTGCGGGGCACGGGCGGAAAGTCGAATTTTGGATGAAAATGCATTATTTTCATACTTTGAAAATTTCAGGCGTGTGTCAGACTTCCAGGCGGGGGCAGCCGCCGGAGGCGTACCGAGGACGCTTCCAGGAGCCTGGGGAAGATTTTCTGAAAGTGTCCTTGGGACTTAGAAAAATTTTGAGAAATTTCCGATTTTGTGAAAAATGTCACATTTCCCCTACTTCCACCCCAGGGGGGCGTCAATATGTTGTAAAGCACCCCAGGGCAGTGACCTAAATGAGGGTGAATTTTGCGGTGCACGGGCGGAAAGTCGAATTTTTGGATGAAAATGCGTATTTTCATACTTTGAAAATTTCAGGCGTGTGTCAGACTTCCAGGCGGGGGCAGCCGCCGGAGGCGTACCGGGGACGCTTCCAGGAGCCTGGGGAAGATTTTCTGAAAGTGTCCTTGGGACTTAGAAATATTTTGAGAAAATCTCGATTTTGTGAAAAAATGTCACATTTCCCCTACTTCCACCCCAGGGGGGCGTCAATATGTTGTAAGGCACCCCAAGGCAGTGACCTAAGTGGGGGTGAAGTTTGCGGTGCACGGGGGGAAAGTTGAATTTTTGGATGAAAATGCGTATTTTCATACTTTGAAAATTTCAGGCGTGTGTCGGACTTCCAGGCGGGGGCAGCCGCCAGAGGTGTACCGGGGACGCTTCCAGGAGCCTGGGGGAGATTTTCTGGAAGAGTCCTTGACACTTAGAAAAATTTTGAGAAAATCTCGATTTTGTGAAAAATGTCACATTTCCCCTACTTCCACCCCAGGGGGGCGTCAATATGTTGTAAGGCACCCCAAGGCAGTGACCTAAGTGGGGGTGAAGTTTGCGGTGCACGGGGGGAAAGTTGAATTTTTGGATGAAAATGCGTATTTTCATACTTTGAAAATTTCAGGCGTGTGTCGGACTTCCAGGCGGGGGCAGCCGCCAGAGGTGTACCGGGGACGCTTCCAGGAGCCTGGGGGAGATTTTCTGGAAGAGTCCTTGACACTTAGAAAAATTTTGAGAAAATCTCGATTTTGTGAAAAATGTCACATTTCCCCTACTTCCACCCCAGGGGGGCGTCAATATGTTGTAAGGCACCCCAAGGCAGTGACCTAAGTGGGGGTGAAGTTTGCGGTGCACGGGGGGAAAGTTGAATTTTTGGATGAAAATGCGTATTTTCATACTTTGAAAATTTCAGGCGTGTGTCGGACTTCCAGGCGGGGGCAGCCGCCAGAGGTGTACCGGGGACGCTTCCAGGAGCCTGGGGGAGATTTTCTGGAAGAGTCCTTGACACTTAGAAAAATTTTGAGAAAATCTCGATTTTGTGAAAAATGTCACATTTCCCCTACTTCCACCCCAGGGGGGCGTCAATATGTTGTAAGGCACCCCAAGGCAGTGACCTAAGTGGGGGTGAAGTTTGCGGTGCACGGGGGGAAAGTTGAATTTTTGGATGAAAATGCGTATTTTCATACTTTGAAAATTTCAGGCGTGTGTCGGACTTCCAGGCGGGGGCAGCCGCCAGAGGTGTACCGGGGACGCTTCCAGGAGCCTGGGGGAGATTTTCTGGAAGAGTCCTTGACACTTAGAAAAATTTTGAGAAATTTCCGATTTTGTGTAAAAATCACCCATTTCCCCTACTTCCACCCTAAAGGGGCGTCAATATGTCGTAAGGCGCCCCTAGACAGTGACCTAAGTGGGGGTGAAGTTTGGGTCTGCTGGGTGGAAAACTGAAAAAAAGCGATTTTGTGACTTTGAGAACAAACAGAGAGCTCAAAACTTTGAAAAACGTCAGACCGCTGTCAGACTTCCAGGCGGGGGAAAGCTCTGAGGTTGTACCGAGGACACTTCCATGGCCCCCGGATTGATTTTCAAGAAAGAGTCCTTGGGACTTTGAAATTTTCCGGCGAGCTGTTTTTGGCTTCCGGGAGCCGTAGAACTTTGGGAAATCGATTCCGCTCACCGGTTCAGGGTGTTTCGAGCTAGTCCAGGTCCCAGCTACGCCGCCTGGCCTCCAAATTTCGCAAATTCGAAAAAAAAAAAAATAGAACCGGAATGAGGAAATTTCTGGCCGCCGGATCCGCCGCACGGCTCCAGGAGGTCGGACACTTTTTGACTTTGTTCCCTTAAAGTGGGGGTCGGTGTCTCACCATGCAAATACCCAGTTTTGCACACCAGCTGCAGGATATAGGAGAGAGAGGTACCTCTCGGCCCCGACCAAAATCCGTTGTTTTCGTGGTTCCTCGACTCGGGTAGGCGGTTTGGCGAGTACCCCCCTTTTGCATGGAAGTTCGCACTCGCGCCGAGACCAGGCTTCCGCGGCTCCAGGGGGACTTTTGCCGGTTGTCCGTCCCGAGTCCGAGACGCGTTTCCTGGGTCGCCCGAGCCCGAACGGACCCTCCCCACGTGGGTTCCTGTCCTCTGAGGGCGACGGTCGTCAGAAGGGGGGCAGATCCAGAGTCCTCGTCCGCAGGAGGGCTCTGGGAGGGCGGATCGCTCCTTCTGACTTTGTCCCCTCGGAGCGGGCTCGGCGTTTCTCTGTGTCGGATGTCTCCCGCTTCCGCGCCAACGGGGAGACCTATGAGAGAATCGCACCGCGACCCGGCTTCCGTCTCGAGGGCGCCCGGAGCGCGCCGGACACTCGCTTCCAGGACTCCAGGGGCACGTTTCTTCCCCGTCTCCCCCGAGGGGAAGAACGGAGGCAGGGGTTCCACCCGAGCCCCTGCCCTTTCTTCCGATCGATCTGGCTCAGCGCTCCCGGGTGGGGAGGTGGTGCCGCTCGCTCGGCCCGGGCTTTGGAGCCCGCGTCGGTTTACGGCGGGCGGTCTCCTTCCTCTGTTACCCCCCCCCGGGTTTCAGGCACTCGTCCTTGGGCGCGCACGCCGGCGGTCGCCCTCCCGTCTACGGACGGAGGCGGCCGAGCTGTGGGGAGTTTGACCCGAACCGTGGTACGGCAGCGGTCCGACGACCCGCACGGGCGAACGGAGGGGCGCCCACCCACCTCGGCGTGGGGGCCCGCCGTCCGAATCGCTCCCCGCGCGGGGCAGCACAACGATCTTCTCCGAGGGCGGCCCTTTGACTTTCAGATGCGCAGCTCGTCCGCGGAGGCCCGCGCCGCACCCCAGCGTCCGAAGGGCGGCCTCCGCGGTGGGCATCGGCGAGAGCGGCGGCGGTGGGTGGCGCTTCCACGCCACCGCCGAGCTCCGCGTTTTCCAGTCTTTTCCCGAGCCCCTACGATAGTGGGGGGATGACAGACGTGCGGGGAGGCGGGCGAGTGGGTTCTCACCGTGCGGTGTGCCCCGCGGCCGAACGCCGTCGCCTTCCCCTCGTCCGCCGTCCTCCGAGGCGGCTCGGCAGGGAGCGCGAGAGCGAGAGGGAGAGCGAGAGAGAGAGACCAAGCGGACGCCCCGGAGCGAGAAGGGAGGATGGAGAAGGAAAGACGAATCGAAGGGGGGCACGAGTTTGGCGAAGGGAGTACCCGGCGTATTGCCGCACCGGACTTCGTCTGTTCTCAACAGTCGAGACACGGCTTCGGGGGGAGACGCCGCTCGGTCGGTCACCTTTGAGGTTACGGGCAAGAGCCCGGGACAAGGGACTACGCCGGAGGGCGACGCCGACACGGCCAGGCCGACCATGCCCCGCGCTTGACCTCCGGGTCGCTGGGGCTTGTGCCGGAGCCGCGGCGGACCCCGACGGCCAGCCCCCCTCTCCCACTCCTCGCGCCCGTCCGCCGGTGGGTCGAGGACCCCCCGCGGTGGAGGCAGGTCTAAGCCAGACGGCGGCGCCGCACAGGCCCCCCCACGCCCTGGCCCCTCTCCCCAGCAGCGACTCAGTGCGTCGCCCCGGGAGCGGTGGGTCACGAGGCAGGGCGGCCGTGGCGTCCTCCGGAGGCCAGTCACCTCGACCTTCCCGCGCAAGGGGTGGTCTTTCGCGACAGATGCCCTCCGTTCGGGAGGCCGGGTCTAAGCCAGACGGCGGCGCCGCGCAGGCCCCCCACGCCCTGGCCCCTCTCCCCAGC
>NW_027508087.1:20000-25000 GCF_051348905.1 Ranitomeya variabilis
GCCTGGGGAAGATTTCATGAAAGTGTCCTTGGGACTTAGAAATATTTTGAGAAAATCTCGATTTTGTGAAAAATGTCACATTTCCCCTACTTCCACCACAGGGGGGCGTCAATATGTTGTGAGGTACCCCAGGACAGTGACCTAACTGTGGGTAAAGTTTGCGGGGCACGGGCGGAAAGTCGAATTTTGGATGAAAATGCATTATTTTCATACTTTGAAAATTCCAGGCGTGTGTCAGACTTCCAGGCGGGGGCAGCCGCTGGAGGCGTACCGAGGACGCTTCCAGGAGCCTGGGGAAGATTTTCTGAAAGTGTCCTTGGGACTTAGAAATATTTTGAGAAAATCTCGATTTTGTGAAAAAATGTCACATTTCCCCTACTTCCACCCCAGGGGGGCGTCAATATGTTGTGAGGTACCCCAGGACAGTGACCTAACTGTGGGTAAAGTTTGCGGGGCACGGGCGGAAAGTCGAATTTTGGATGAAAATGCATTATTTTCATACTTTGAAAATTTCAGGCGTGTGTCAGACTTCCAGGCGGGGGCAGCCGCCGGAGGCGTACCGAGGACGCTTCCAGGAGCCTGGGGAAGATTTTCTGAAAGTGTCCTTGGGACTTAGAAAAATTTTGAGAAATTTCCGATTTTGTGAAAAATGTCACATTTCCCCTACTTCCACCCCAGGGGGGCGTCAATATGTTGTAAAGCACCCCAGGGCAGTGACCTAAATGAGGGTGAATTTTGCGGTGCACGGGCGGAAAGTCGAATTTTTGGATGAAAATGCGTATTTTCATACTTTGAAAATTTCAGGCGTGTGTCAGACTTCCAGGCGGGGGCAGCCGCCGGAGGCGTACCGGGGACGCTTCCAGGAGCCTGGGGAAGATTTTCTGAAAGTGTCCTTGGGACTTAGAAATATTTTGAGAAAATCTCGATTTTGTGAAAAAATGTCACATTTCCCCTACTTCCACCCCAGGGGGGCGTCAATATGTTGTAAGGCACCCCAAGGCAGTGACCTAAGTGGGGGTGAAGTTTGCGGTGCACGGGGGGAAAGTTGAATTTTTGGATGAAAATGCGTATTTTCATACTTTGAAAATTTCAGGCGTGTGTCGGACTTCCAGGCGGGGGCAGCCGCCAGAGGTGTACCGGGGACGCTTCCAGGAGCCTGGGGGAGATTTTCTGGAAGAGTCCTTGACACTTAGAAAAATTTTGAGAAAATCTCGATTTTGTGAAAAATGTCACATTTCCCCTACTTCCACCCCAGGGGGGCGTCAATATGTTGTAAGGCACCCCAAGGCAGTGACCTAAGTGGGGGTGAAGTTTGCGGTGCACGGGGGGAAAGTTGAATTTTTGGATGAAAATGCGTATTTTCATACTTTGAAAATTTCAGGCGTGTGTCGGACTTCCAGGCGGGGGCAGCCGCCAGAGGTGTACCGGGGACGCTTCCAGGAGCCTGGGGGAGATTTTCTGGAAGAGTCCTTGACACTTAGAAAAATTTTGAGAAAATCTCGATTTTGTGAAAAATGTCACATTTCCCCTACTTCCACCCCAGGGGGGCGTCAATATGTTGTAAGGCACCCCAAGGCAGTGACCTAAGTGGGGGTGAAGTTTGCGGTGCACGGGGGGAAAGTTGAATTTTTGGATGAAAATGCGTATTTTCATACTTTGAAAATTTCAGGCGTGTGTCGGACTTCCAGGCGGGGGCAGCCGCCAGAGGTGTACCGGGGACGCTTCCAGGAGCCTGGGGGAGATTTTCTGGAAGAGTCCTTGACACTTAGAAAAATTTTGAGAAAATCTCGATTTTGTGAAAAATGTCACATTTCCCCTACTTCCACCCCAGGGGGGCGTCAATATGTTGTAAGGCACCCCAAGGCAGTGACCTAAGTGGGGGTGAAGTTTGCGGTGCACGGGGGGAAAGTTGAATTTTTGGATGAAAATGCGTATTTTCATACTTTGAAAATTTCAGGCGTGTGTCGGACTTCCAGGCGGGGGCAGCCGCCAGAGGTGTACCGGGGACGCTTCCAGGAGCCTGGGGGAGATTTTCTGGAAGAGTCCTTGACACTTAGAAAAATTTTGAGAAAATCTCGATTTTGTGAAAAATGTCACATTTCCCCTACTTCCACCCCAGGGGGGCGTCAATATGTTGTAAGGCACCCCAAGGCAGTGACCTAAGTGGGGGTGAAGTTTGCGGTGCACGGGGGGAAAGTTGAATTTTTGGATGAAAATGCGTATTTTCATACTTTGAAAATTTCAGGCGTGTGTCGGACTTCCAGGCGGGGGCAGCCGCCAGAGGTGTACCGGGGACGCTTCCAGGAGCCTGGGGGAGATTTTCTGGAAGAGTCCTTGACACTTAGAAAAATTTTGAGAAAATCTCGATTTTGTGAAAAATGTCACATTTCCCCTACTTCCACCCCAGGGGGGCGTCAATATGTTGTAAGGCACCCCAAGGCAGTGACCTAAGTGGGGGTGAAGTTTGCGGTGCACGGGGGGAAAGTTGAATTTTTGGATGAAAATGCGTATTTTCATACTTTGAAAATTTCAGGCGTGTGTCGGACTTCCAGGCGGGGGCAGCCGCCAGAGGTGTACCGGGGACGCTTCCAGGAGCCTGGGGGAGATTTTCTGGAAGAGTCCTTGACACTTAGAAAAATTTTGAGAAATTTCCGATTTTGTGTAAAAATCACCCATTTCCCCTACTTCCACCCTAAAGGGGCGTCAATATGTCGTAAGGCGCCCCTAGACAGTGACCTAAGTGGGGGTGAAGTTTGGGTCTGCTGGGTGGAAAACTGAAAAAAAGCGATTTTGTGACTTTGAGAACAAACAGAGAGCTCAAAACTTTGAAAAACGTCAGACCGCTGTCAGACTTCCAGGCGGGGGAAAGCTCTGAGGTTGTACCGAGGACACTTCCATGGCCCCCGGATTGATTTTCAAGAAAGAGTCCTTGGGACTTTGAAATTTTCCGGCGAGCTGTTTTTGGCTTCCGGGAGCCGTAGAACTTTGGGAAATCGATTCCGCTCACCGGTTCAGGGTGTTTCGAGCTAGTCCAGGTCCCAGCTACGCCGCCTGGCCTCCAAATTTCGCAAATTCGAAAAAAAAAAAAATAGAACCGGAATGAGGAAATTTCTGGCCGCCGGATCCGCCGCACGGCTCCAGGAGGTCGGACACTTTTTGACTTTGTTCCCTTAAAGTGGGGGTCGGTGTCTCACCATGCAAATACCCAGTTTTGCACACCAGCTGCAGGATATAGGAGAGAGAGGTACCTCTCGGCCCCGACCAAAATCCGTTGTTTTCGTGGTTCCTCGACTCGGGTAGGCGGTTTGGCGAGTACCCCCCTTTTGCATGGAAGTTCGCACTCGCGCCGAGACCAGGCTTCCGCGGCTCCAGGGGGACTTTTGCCGGTTGTCCGTCCCGAGTCCGAGACGCGTTTCCTGGGTCGCCCGAGCCCGAACGGACCCTCCCCACGTGGGTTCCTGTCCTCTGAGGGCGACGGTCGTCAGAAGGGGGGCAGATCCAGAGTCCTCGTCCGCAGGAGGGCTCTGGGAGGGCGGATCGCTCCTTCTGACTTTGTCCCCTCGGAGCGGGCTCGGCGTTTCTCTGTGTCGGATGTCTCCCGCTTCCGCGCCAACGGGGAGACCTATGAGAGAATCGCACCGCGACCCGGCTTCCGTCTCGAGGGCGCCCGGAGCGCGCCGGACACTCGCTTCCAGGACTCCAGGGGCACGTTTCTTCCCCGTCTCCCCCGAGGGGAAGAACGGAGGCAGGGGTTCCACCCGAGCCCCTGCCCTTTCTTCCGATCGATCTGGCTCAGCGCTCCCGGGTGGGGAGGTGGTGCCGCTCGCTCGGCCCGGGCTTTGGAGCCCGCGTCGGTTTACGGCGGGCGGTCTCCTTCCTCTGTTACCCCCCCCCGGGTTTCAGGCACTCGTCCTTGGGCGCGCACGCCGGCGGTCGCCCTCCCGTCTACGGACGGAGGCGGCCGAGCTGTGGGGAGTTTGACCCGAACCGTGGTACGGCAGCGGTCCGACGACCCGCACGGGCGAACGGAGGGGCGCCCACCCACCTCGGCGTGGGGGCCCGCCGTCCGAATCGCTCCCCGCGCGGGGCAGCACAACGATCTTCTCCGAGGGCGGCCCTTTGACTTCCAGATGCGCAGCTCGTCCGCGGAGGCCCGCGCCGCACCCCAGCGTCCGAAGGGCGGCCTCCGCGGTGGGCATCGGCGAGAGCGGCGGCGGTGGGTGGCGCTTCCACGCCACCGCCGAGCTCCGCGTTTTCCAGTCTTTTCCCGAGCCCCTACGATAGTGGGGGGATGACAGACGTGCGGGGAGGCGGGCGAGTGGGTTCTCACCGTGCGGTGTGCCCCGCGGCCGAACGCCGTCGCCTTCCCCTCGTCCGCCGTCCTCCGAGGCGGCTCGGCAGGGAGCGCGAGAGCGAGAGGGAGAGCGAGAGAGAGAGACCAAGCGGACGCCCCGGAGCGAGAAGGGAGGATGGAGAAGGAAAGACGAATCGAAGGGGGGCACGAGTTTGGCGAAGGGAGTACCCGGCGTATTGCCGCACCGGACTTCGTCTGTTCTCAACAGTCGAGACACGGCTTCGGGGGGAGACGCCGCTCGGTCGGTCACCTTTGAGGTTACGGGCAAGAGCCCGGGACAAGGGACTACGCCGGAGGGCGACGCCGACACGGCCAGGCCGACCATGCCCCGCGCTTGACCTCCGGGTCGCTGGGGCTTGTGCCGGAGCCGCGGCGGACCCCGACGGCCAGCCCCCCTCTCCCACTCCTCGCGCCCGTCCGCCGGTGGGTCGAGGACCCCCCGCGGTGGAGGCAGGTCTAAGCCAGACGGCGGCGCCGCACAGGCCCCCCCACGCCCTGGCCCCTCTCCCCAGCAGCGACTCAGTGCGTCGCCCCGGGAGCGGTGGGTCACGAGGCAGGGCGGCCGTGGCGTCCTCCGGAGGCCAGTCACCTCGACCTTCCCGCGCAAGGGGTGGTCTTTCGCGACAGATGCCCTCCGTTCGGGAGG
>NW_027508087.1:35000-39700 GCF_051348905.1 Ranitomeya variabilis
CGTGTGTCGGACTTCCAGGCGGGGGCAGCCGCCAGAGGCGTACCGGGGACGCTTCCAGGAGCCTGGGGAAGATTTCATGAAAGTGTCCTTGGGACTTAGAAATATTTTGAGAAAATCTCGATTTTGTGAAAAATGTCACATTTCCCCTACTTCCACCACAGGGGGGCGTCAATATGTTGTGAGGTACCCCAGGACAGTGACCTAACTGTGGGTAAAGTTTGCGGGGCACGGGCGGAAAGTCGAATTTTGGATGAAAATGCATTATTTTCATACTTTGAAAATTCCAGGCGTGTGTCAGACTTCCAGGCGGGGGCAGCCGCTGGAGGCGTACCGAGGACGCTTCCAGGAGCCTGGGGAAGATTTTCTGAAAGTGTCCTTGGGACTTAGAAATATTTTGAGAAAATCTCGATTTTGTGAAAAAATGTCACATTTCCCCTACTTCCACCCCAGGGGGGCGTCAATATGTTGTGAGGTACCCCAGGACAGTGACCTAACTGTGGGTAAAGTTTGCGGGGCACGGGCGGAAAGTCGAATTTTGGATGAAAATGCATTATTTTCATACTTTGAAAATTTCAGGCGTGTGTCAGACTTCCAGGCGGGGGCAGCCGCCGGAGGCGTACCGAGGACGCTTCCAGGAGCCTGGGGAAGATTTTCTGAAAGTGTCCTTGGGACTTAGAAAAATTTTGAGAAATTTCCGATTTTGTGAAAAATGTCACATTTCCCCTACTTCCACCCCAGGGGGGCGTCAATATGTTGTAAAGCACCCCAGGGCAGTGACCTAAATGAGGGTGAATTTTGCGGTGCACGGGCGGAAAGTCGAATTTTTGGATGAAAATGCGTATTTTCATACTTTGAAAATTTCAGGCGTGTGTCAGACTTCCAGGCGGGGGCAGCCGCCGGAGGCGTACCGGGGACGCTTCCAGGAGCCTGGGGAAGATTTTCTGAAAGTGTCCTTGGGACTTAGAAATATTTTGAGAAAATCTCGATTTTGTGAAAAAATGTCACATTTCCCCTACTTCCACCCCAGGGGGGCGTCAATATGTTGTAAGGCACCCCAAGGCAGTGACCTAAGTGGGGGTGAAGTTTGCGGTGCACGGGGGGAAAGTTGAATTTTTGGATGAAAATGCGTATTTTCATACTTTGAAAATTTCAGGCGTGTGTCGGACTTCCAGGCGGGGGCAGCCGCCAGAGGTGTACCGGGGACGCTTCCAGGAGCCTGGGGGAGATTTTCTGGAAGAGTCCTTGACACTTAGAAAAATTTTGAGAAAATCTCGATTTTGTGAAAAATGTCACATTTCCCCTACTTCCACCCCAGGGGGGCGTCAATATGTTGTAAGGCACCCCAAGGCAGTGACCTAAGTGGGGGTGAAGTTTGCGGTGCACGGGGGAAAGTTGAATTTTTGGATGAAAATGCGTATTTTCATACTTTGAAAATTTCAGGCGTGTGTCGGACTTCCAGGCGGGGGCAGCCGCCAGAGGTGTACCGGGGACGCTTCCAGGAGCCTGGGGGAGATTTTCTGGAAGAGTCCTTGACACTTAGAAAAATTTTGAGAAAATCTCGATTTTGTGAAAAATGTCACATTTCCCCTACTTCCACCCCAGGGGGGCGTCAATATGTTGTAAGGCACCCCAAGGCAGTGACCTAAGTGGGGGTGAAGTTTGCGGTGCACGGGGGAAAGTTGAATTTTTGGATGAAATGCGTATTTTCATACTTTGAAAATTTCAGGCGTGTGTCGGACTTCCAGGCGGGGGCAGCCGCCAGAGGTGTACCGGGGACGCTTCCAGGAGCCTGGGGGAGATTTTCTGGAAGAGTCCTTGACACTTAGAAAAATTTTGAGAAAATCTCGATTTTGTGAAAAATGTCACATTTCCCCTACTTCCACCCCAGGGGGGCGTCAATATGTTGTAAGGCACCCCAAGGCAGTGACCTAAGTGGGGGTGAAGTTTGCGGTGCACGGGGGGAAAGTTGAATTTTTGGATGAAAATGCGTATTTTCATACTTTGAAAATTTCAGGCGTGTGTCGGACTTCCAGGCGGGGGCAGCCGCCAGAGGTGTACCGGGGACGCTTCCAGGAGCCTGGGGGAGATTTTCTGGAAGAGTCCTTGACACTTAGAAAAATTTTGAGAAAATCTCGATTTTGTGAAAAATGTCACATTTCCCCTACTTCCACCCCAGGGGGGCGTCAATATGTTGTAAGGCACCCCAAGGCAGTGACCTAAGTGGGGGTGAAGTTTGCGGTGCACGGGGGAAAGTTGAATTTTTGGATGAAAATGCGTATTTTCATACTTTGAAAATTTCAGGCGTGTGTCGGACTTCCAGGCGGGGGCAGCCGCCAGAGGTGTACCGGGGACGCTTCCAGGAGCCTGGGGGAGATTTTCTGGAAGAGTCCTTGACACTTAGAAAAATTTTGAGAAAATCTCGATTTTGTGAAAAATGTCACATTTCCCCTACTTCCACCCCAGGGGGGCGTCAATATGTTGTAAGGCACCCCAAGGCAGTGACCTAAGTGGGGGTGAAGTTTGCGGTGCACGGGGGGAAAGTTGAATTTTTGGATGAAAATGCGTATTTTCATACTTTGAAAATTTCAGGCGTGTGTCGGACTTCCAGGCGGGGGCAGCCGCCAGAGGTGTACCGGGGACGCTTCCAGGAGCCTGGGGGAGATTTTCTGGAAGAGTCCTTGACACTTAGAAAAATTTTGAGAAATTTCCGATTTTGTGTAAAAATCACCCATTTCCCCTACTTCCACCCTAAAGGGGCGTCAATATGTCGTAAGGCGCCCCTAGACAGTGACCTAAGTGGGGGTGAAGTTTGGGTCTGCTGGGTGGAAAACTGAAAAAAAGCGATTTTGTGACTTTGAGAACAAACAGAGAGCTCAAAACTTTGAAAAACGTCAGACCGCTGTCAGACTTCCAGGCGGGGGAAAGCTCTGAGGTTGTACCGAGGACACTTCCATGGCCCCCGGATTGATTTTCAAGAAAGAGTCCTTGGGACTTTGAAATTTTCCGGCGAGCTGTTTTTGGCTTCCGGGAGCCGTAGAACTTTGGGAAATCGATTCCGCTCACCGGTTCAGGGTGTTTCGAGCTAGTCCAGGTCCCAGCTACGCCGCCTGGCCTCCAAATTTCGCAAATTCGAAAAAAAAAAAATAGAACCGGAATGAGGAAATTTCTGGCCGCCGGATCCGCCGCACGGCTCCAGGAGGTCGGACACTTTTTGACTTTGTTCCCTTAAAGTGGGGGTCGGTGTCTCACCATGCAAATACCCAGTTTTGCACACCAGCTGCAGGATTTAGGAGAGAGAGGTACCTCTCGGCCCCGACCAAAATCCGTTGTTTTCGTGGTTCCTCGACTCGGGTAGGCGGTTTGGCGAGTACCCCCCTTTTGCATGGAAGTTCGCACTCGCGCCGAGACCAGGCTTCCGCGGCTCCAGGGGGACTTTTGCCGGTTGTCCGTCCCGAGTCCGAGACGCGTTTCCTGGGTCGCCCGAGCCCGAACGGACCCTCCCCACGTGGGTTCCTGTCCTCTGAGGGCGACGGTCGTCAGAAGGGGGGCAGATCCAGAGTCCTCGTCCGCAGGAGGGCTCTGGGAGGGCGGATCGCTCCTTCTGACTTTGTCCCCTCGGAGCGGGCTCGGCGTTTCTCTGTGTCGGATGTCTCCCGCTTCCGCGCCAACGGGGAGACCTATGAGAGAATCGCACCGCGACCCGGCTTCCGTCTCGAGGGCGCCCGGAGCGCGCCGGACACTCGCTTCCAGGACTCCAGGGGCACGTTTCTTCCCCGTCTCCCCCGAGGGGAAGAACGGAGGCAGGGGTTCCACCCGAGCCCCTGCCCTTTCTTCCGATCGATCTGGCTCAGCGCTCCCGGGTGGGGAGGTGGTGCCGCTCGCTCGGCCCGGGCTTTGGAGCCCGCGTCGGTTTACGGCGGGCGGTCTCCTTCCTCTGTTACCCCCCCCCGGGTTTCAGGCACTCGTCCTTGGGCGCGCACGCCGGCGGTCGCCCTCCCGTCTACGGACGGAGGCGGCCGAGCTGTGGGGAGTTTGACCCGAACCGTGGTACGGCAGCGGTCCGACGACCCGCACGGGCGAACGGAGGGGCGCCCACCCACCTCGGCGTGGGGGCCCGCCGTCCGAATCGCTCCCCGCGCGGGGCAGCACAACGATCTTCTCCGAGGGCGGCCCTTTGACTTTCAGATGCGCAGCTCGTCCGCGGAGGCCCGCGCCGCACCCCAGCGTCCGAAGGGCGGCCTCCGCGGTGGGCATCGGCGAGAGCGGCGGCGGTGGGTGGCGCTTCCACGCCACCGCCGAGCTCCGCGTTTTCCAGTCTTTTTCCCGAGCCCCTACGATAGTGGGGGGATGACAGACGTGCGGGGAGGCGGGCGAGTGGGTTCTCACCGTGCGGTGTGCCCCGCGGCCGAACGCCGTCGCCTTCCCCTCGTCCGCCGTCCTCCGAGGCGGCTCGGCAGGGAGCGCGAGAGCGAGAGGGAGAGCGAGAGAGAGAGACCAAGCGGACGCCCCGGAGCGAGAAGGGAGGATGGAGAAGGAAAGACGAATCGAAGGGGGGCACGAGTTTGGCGAAGGGAGTACCCGGCGTATTGCCGCACCGGACTTCGTCTGTTCTCAACAGTCGAGACACGGCTTCGGGGGGAGACGCCGCTCGGTCGGTCACCTTTGAGGTTACGGGCAAGAGCCCGGGACAAGGGACTACG
>NW_027508088.1:0-5000 GCF_051348905.1 Ranitomeya variabilis
CGATTTTGTGAAAAATGTCACATTTCCCCTACTTCCACCACAGGGGGGCGTCAATATGTTGTGAGGTAACCCAGGACAGTGACCTAACTGTGGGTAAAGTTTGCGGGGCACGGGCGGAAAGTTGAATTTTTGGATGAAAATGCGTATTTTCATACTTTGAAATTTTCAGGCGTGTGTCAGACTTCCAGGCGGGTGCAGCCGCCGGAGGTGTACCGGGGACGCTTCCAGGAGCCTGGGGGAGATTTTCTGGAAGAGTGCTTGGGACTTAGTGCAATTTTTTAGAAAATCTCGATTTTGTGAAAAATGTCACATTTCCCCTACTACCACCACAGGGGGGCGTCAATATGTTGTAAGGCACCCCAAGGCAGTGACCTAAATGCGGGTGAAGTTTGCGGTGCACGGGGGGAAAGTTGAATTTTTGGATGAAAATGCGTATTTTCATACTTTAAAAATTTCAGGCGTGTGTCAGACTTCCAGGCGGGGGCAGCCGCCGGAGGTGTACCTGGGACGCTTCCAGGAGCCCGGGGAAGATTTTCTGGAAGAGTCCTTGGGACTTAGTGCAATTTTTAGAAAATCTCGATTTTGTGAAAAATGTCACATTTCCCCTACTACCACCACAGGGGGGGCGTCAATATGTTGTAAAGCACCCAAGGGCAGTGACCTAAATGCGGGTAAAGTTTGCGGTGCACGGGGGGAAAGTTGAATTTTTGGATGAAAATGCGTATTTTCATACTTTGAAAATTTCAGGCGTGTGTCGGACTTCCAGGCGGGGGCAGCCGCCAGAGGCGTACCGGGGACGCTTCCAGGAGCCTGGGGAAGATTTTCTGAAAGTGTCCTTGGGACTTAGAAATATTTTGAGAAAATCTCGATTTTGTGAAAAAATGTCACATTTCCCCTACTTCCACCACAGGGGGGCGTCAATATGTTGTAAAGCACCCCAGGGCAGTGACCTAAATGCGGGTGAAGTTTGCGGTGCACGGGGGGAAAGTTGAATTTTTGGATGAAAATGCGTATTTTCATACTTTGAAAATTTCAGGCGTGTGTCGGACTTCCAGGCGGGGGCAGCCGCCAGAGGCGTACCGGGGACGCTTCCAGGAGCCTGGGGAAGATTTCATGAAAGTGTCCTTGGGACTTAGAAATATTTTGAGAAAATCTCGATTTTGTGAAAAATGTCACATTTCCCCTACTTCCACCACAGGGGGGCGTCAATATGTTGTGAGGTACCCCAGGACAGTGACCTAACTGTGGGTAAAGTTTGCGGGGCACGGGCGGAAAGTCGAATTTTGGATGAAAATGCATTATTTTCATACTTTGAAAATTCCAGGCGTGTGTCAGACTTCCAGGCGGGGGCAGCCGCTGGAGGCGTACCGAGGACGCTTCCAGGAGCCTGGGGAAGATTTTCTGAAAGTGTCCTTGGGACTTAGAAATATTTTGAGAAAATCTCGATTTTGTGAAAAAATGTCACATTTCCCCTACTTCCACCCCAGGGGGGCGTCAATATGTTGTGAGGTACCCCAGGACAGTGACCTAACTGTGGGTAAAGTTTGCGGGGCACGGGCGGAAAGTCGAATTTTGGATGAAAATGCATTATTTTCATACTTTGAAAATTTCAGGCGTGTGTCAGACTTCCAGGCGGGGGCAGCCGCCGGAGGCGTACCGAGGACGCTTCCAGGAGCCTGGGGAAGATTTTCTGAAAGTGTCCTTGGGACTTAGAAAAATTTTGAGAAATTTCCGATTTTGTGAAAAATGTCACATTTCCCCTACTTCCACCCCAGGGGGGCGTCAATATGTTGTAAAGCACCCCAGGGCAGTGACCTAAATGAGGGTGAATTTTGCGGTGCACGGGCGGAAAGTCGAATTTTTGGATGAAAATGCGTATTTTCATACTTTGAAAATTTCAGGCGTGTGTCAGACTTCCAGGCGGGGGCAGCCGCCGGAGGCGTACCGGGGACGCTTCCAGGAGCCTGGGGAAGATTTTCTGAAAGTGTCCTTGGGACTTAGAAATATTTTGAGAAAATCTCGATTTTGTGAAAAAATGTCACATTTCCCCTACTTCCACCCCAGGGGGGCGTCAATATGTTGTAAGGCACCCCAAGGCAGTGACCTAAGTGGGGGTGAAGTTTGCGGTGCACGGGGGGAAAGTTGAATTTTTGGATGAAAATGCGTATTTTCATACTTTGAAAATTTCAGGCGTGTGTCGGACTTCCAGGCGGGGGCAGCCGCCAGAGGTGTACCGGGGACGCTTCCAGGAGCCTGGGGGAGATTTTCTGGAAGAGTCCTTGACACTTAGAAAAATTTTGAGAAAATCTCGATTTTGTGAAAAATGTCACATTTCCCCTACTTCCACCCCAGGGGGGCGTCAATATGTTGTAAGGCACCCCAAGGCAGTGACCTAAGTGGGGGTGAAGTTTGCGGTGCACGGGGGGAAAGTTGAATTTTTGGATGAAAATGCGTATTTTCATACTTTGAAAATTTCAGGCGTGTGTCGGACTTCCAGGCGGGGGCAGCCGCCAGAGGTGTACCGGGGACGCTTCCAGGAGCCTGGGGGAGATTTTCTGGAAGAGTCCTTGACACTTAGAAAAATTTTGAGAAAATCTCGATTTTGTGAAAAATGTCACATTTCCCCTACTTCCACCCCAGGGGGGCGTCAATATGTTGTAAGGCACCCCAAGGCAGTGACCTAAGTGGGGGTGAAGTTTGCGGTGCACGGGGGGAAAGTTGAATTTTTGGATGAAAATGCGTATTTTCATACTTTGAAAATTTCAGGCGTGTGTCGGACTTCCAGGCGGGGGCAGCCGCCAGAGGTGTACCGGGGACGCTTCCAGGAGCCTGGGGGAGATTTTCTGGAAGAGTCCTTGACACTTAGAAAAATTTTGAGAAAATCTCGATTTTGTGAAAAATGTCACATTTCCCCTACTTCCACCCCAGGGGGGCGTCAATATGTTGTAAGGCACCCCAAGGCAGTGACCTAAGTGGGGGTGAAGTTTGCGGTGCACGGGGGGAAAGTTGAATTTTTGGATGAAAATGCGTATTTTCATACTTTGAAAATTTCAGGCGTGTGTCGGACTTCCAGGCGGGGGCAGCCGCCAGAGGTGTACCGGGGACGCTTCCAGGAGCCTGGGGGAGATTTTCTGGAAGAGTCCTTGACACTTAGAAAAATTTTGAGAAATTTCCGATTTTGTGTAAAAATCACCCATTTCCCCTACTTCCACCCTAAAGGGGCGTCAATATGTCGTAAGGCGCCCCTAGACAGTGACCTAAGTGGGGGTGAAGTTTGGGTCTGCTGGGTGGAAAACTGAAAAAAAGCGATTTTGTGACTTTGAGAACAAACAGAGAGCTCAAAACTTTGAAAAACGTCAGACCGCTGTCAGACTTCCAGGCGGGGGAAAGCTCTGAGGTTGTACCGAGGACACTTCCATGGCCCCCGGATTGATTTTCAAGAAAGAGTCCTTGGGACTTTGAAATTTTCCGGCGAGCTGTTTTTGGCTTCCGGGAGCCGTAGAACTTTGGGAAATCGATTCCGCTCACCGGTTCAGGGTGTTTCGAGCTAGTCCAGGTCCCAGCTACGCCGCCTGGCCTCCAAATTTCGCAAATTCGAAAAAAAAAAAAATAGAACCGGAATGAGGAAATTTCTGGCCGCCGGATCCGCCGCACGGCTCCAGGAGGTCGGACACTTTTTGACTTTGTTCCCTTAAAGTGGGGGTCGGTGTCTCACCATGCAAATACCCAGTTTTGCACACCAGCTGCAGGATATAGGAGAGAGAGGTACCTCTCGGCCCCGACCAAAATCCGTTGTTTTCGTGGTTCCTCGACTCGGGTAGGCGGTTTGGCGAGTACCCCCCTTTTGCATGGAAGTTCGCACTCGCGCCGAGACCAGGCTTCCGCGGCTCCAGGGGGACTTTTGCCGGTTGTCCGTCCCGAGTCCGAGACGCGTTTCCTGGGTCGCCCGAGCCCGAACGGACCCTCCCCACGTGGGTTCCTGTCCTCTGAGGGCGACGGTCGTCAGAAGGGGGGCAGATCCAGAGTCCTCGTCCGCAGGAGGGCTCTGGGAGGGCGGATCGCTCCTTCTGACTTTGTCCCCTCGGAGCGGGCTCGGCGTTTCTCTGTGTCGGATGTCTCCCGCTTCCGCGCCAACGGGGAGACCTATGAGAGAATCGCACCGCGACCCGGCTTCCGTCTCGAGGGCGCCCGGAGCGCGCCGGACACTCGCTTCCAGGACTCCAGGGGCACGTTTCTTCCCCGTCTCCCCCGAGGGGAAGAACGGAGGCAGGGGTTCCACCCGAGCCCCTGCCCTTTCTTCCGATCGATCTGGCTCAGCGCTCCCGGGTGGGGAGGTGGTGCCGCTCGCTCGGCCCGGGCTTTGGAGCCCGCGTCGGTTTACGGCGGGCGGTCTCCTTCCTCTGTTACCCCCCCCCGGGTTTCAGGCACTCGTCCTTGGGCGCGCACGCCGGCGGTCGCCCTCCCGTCTACGGACGGAGGCGGCCGAGCTGTGGGGAGTTTGACCCGAACCGTGGTACGGCAGCGGTCCGACGACCCGCACGGGCGAACGGAGGGGCGCCCACCCACCTCGGCGTGGGGGCCCGCCGTCCGAATCGCTCCCCGCGCGGGGCAGCACAACGATCTTCTCCGAGGGCGGCCCTTTGACTTTCAGATGCGCAGCTCGTCCGCGGAGGCCCGCGCCGCACCCCAGCGTCCGAAGGGCGGCCTCCGCGGTGGGCATCGGCGAGAGCGGCGGCGGT
Organism: Ranitomeya variabilis; assembly: GCF_051348905.1. Classification (NCBI taxonomy): domain Eukaryota; kingdom Metazoa; phylum Chordata; class Amphibia; order Anura; family Dendrobatidae; genus Ranitomeya; species Ranitomeya variabilis. The sequence continues at coordinate 4,740 of NW_027508088.1, forward strand.
GGGTGGCGCTTCCACGCCACCGCCGAGCTCCGCGTTTTCCAGTCTTTTCCCGAGCCCCTACGATAGTGGGGGGATGACAGACGTGCGGGGAGGCGGGCGAGTGGGTTCTCACCGTGCGGTGTGCCCCGCGGCCGAACGCCGTCGCCTTCCCCTCGTCCGCCGTCCTCCGAGGCGGCTCGGCAGGGAGCGCGAGAGCGAGAGGGAGAGCGAGAGAGAGAGACCAAGCGGACGCCCCGGAGCGAGAAGGGAGGATGGAGAAGG
>NW_027508088.1:15000-17500 GCF_051348905.1 Ranitomeya variabilis
CAGGAGCCCGGGGAAGATTTTCTGGAAGAGTCCTTGGGACTTAGTGCAATTTTTAGAAAATCTCGATTTTGTGAAAAATGTCACATTTCCCCTACTACCACCACAGGGGGGGCGTCAATATGTTGTAAAGCACCCAAGGGCAGTGACCTAAATGCGGGTAAAGTTTGCGGTGCACGGGGGGAAAGTTGAATTTTTGGATGAAAATGCGTATTTTCATACTTTGAAAATTTCAGGCGTGTGTCGGACTTCCAGGCGGGGGCAGCCGCCAGAGGCGTACCGGGGACGCTTCCAGGAGCCTGGGGAAGATTTTCTGAAAGTGTCCTTGGGACTTAGAAATATTTTGAGAAAATCTCGATTTTGTGAAAAAATGTCACATTTCCCCTACTTCCACCACAGGGGGGCGTCAATATGTTGTAAAGCACCCCAGGGCAGTGACCTAAATGCGGGTGAAGTTTGCGGTGCACGGGGGGAAAGTTGAATTTTTGGATGAAAATGCGTATTTTCATACTTTGAAAATTTCAGGCGTGTGTCGGACTTCCAGGCGGGGGCAGCCGCCAGAGGCGTACCGGGGACGCTTCCAGGAGCCTGGGGAAGATTTCATGAAAGTGTCCTTGGGACTTAGAAATATTTTGAGAAAATCTCGATTTTGTGAAAAATGTCACATTTCCCCTACTTCCACCACAGGGGGGCGTCAATATGTTGTGAGGTACCCCAGGACAGTGACCTAACTGTGGGTAAAGTTTGCGGGGCACGGGCGGAAAGTCGAATTTTGGATGAAAATGCATTATTTTCATACTTTGAAAATTCCAGGCGTGTGTCAGACTTCCAGGCGGGGGCAGCCGCTGGAGGCGTACCGAGGACGCTTCCAGGAGCCTGGGGAAGATTTTCTGAAAGTGTCCTTGGGACTTAGAAATATTTTGAGAAAATCTCGATTTTGTGAAAAAATGTCACATTTCCCCTACTTCCACCCCAGGGGGGCGTCAATATGTTGTGAGGTACCCCAGGACAGTGACCTAACTGTGGGTAAAGTTTGCGGGGCACGGGCGGAAAGTCGAATTTTGGATGAAAATGCATTATTTTCATACTTTGAAAATTTCAGGCGTGTGTCAGACTTCCAGGCGGGGGCAGCCGCCGGAGGCGTACCGAGGACGCTTCCAGGAGCCTGGGGAAGATTTTCTGAAAGTGTCCTTGGGACTTAGAAAAATTTTGAGAAATTTCCGATTTTGTGAAAAATGTCACATTTCCCCTACTTCCACCCCAGGGGGGCGTCAATATGTTGTAAAGCACCCCAGGGCAGTGACCTAAATGAGGGTGAATTTTGCGGTGCACGGGCGGAAAGTCGAATTTTTGGATGAAAATGCGTATTTTCATACTTTGAAAATTTCAGGCGTGTGTCAGACTTCCAGGCGGGGGCAGCCGCCGGAGGCGTACCGGGGACGCTTCCAGGAGCCTGGGGAAGATTTTCTGAAAGTGTCCTTGGGACTTAGAAATATTTTGAGAAAATCTCGATTTTGTGAAAAAATGTCACATTTCCCCTACTTCCACCCCAGGGGGGCGTCAATATGTTGTAAGGCACCCCAAGGCAGTGACCTAAGTGGGGGTGAAGTTTGCGGTGCACGGGGGGAAAGTTGAATTTTTGGATGAAAATGCGTATTTTCATACTTTGAAAATTTCAGGCGTGTGTCGGACTTCCAGGCGGGGGCAGCCGCCAGAGGTGTACCGGGGACGCTTCCAGGAGCCTGGGGGAGATTTTCTGGAAGAGTCCTTGACACTTAGAAAAATTTTGAGAAAATCTCGATTTTGTGAAAAATGTCACATTTCCCCTACTTCCACCCCAGGGGGGCGTCAATATGTTGTAAGGCACCCCAAGGCAGTGACCTAAGTGGGGGTGAAGTTTGCGGTGCACGGGGGGAAAGTTGAATTTTTGGATGAAAATGCGTATTTTCATACTTTGAAAATTTCAGGCGTGTGTCGGACTTCCAGGCGGGGGCAGCCGCCAGAGGTGTACCGGGGACGCTTCCAGGAGCCTGGGGGAGATTTTCTGGAAGAGTCCTTGACACTTAGAAAAATTTTGAGAAAATCTCGATTTTGTGAAAAATGTCACATTTCCCCTACTTCCACCCCAGGGGGGCGTCAATATGTTGTAAGGCACCCCAAGGCAGTGACCTAAGTGGGGGTGAAGTTTGCGGTGCACGGGGGGAAAGTTGAATTTTTGGATGAAAATGCGTATTTTCATACTTTGAAAATTTCAGGCGTGTGTCGGACTTCCAGGCGGGGGCAGCCGCCAGAGGTGTACCGGGGACGCTTCCAGGAGCCTGGGGGAGATTTTCTGGAAGAGTCCTTGACACTTAGAAAAATTTTGAGAAATTTCCGATTTTGTGTAAAAATCACCCATTTCCCCTACTTCCACCCTAAAGGGGCGTCAATATGTCGTAAGGCGCCCCTAGACAGTGACCTAAGTGGGGGTGAAGTTTGGGTCTGCTGGGTGGAAAACTGAAAA
>NW_027508088.1:27500-40069 GCF_051348905.1 Ranitomeya variabilis
GGCTCTCATCCTCAGTATGTCATTTTCATCAGTGAGACTCGGCTAATTGTGCAAAAAATGAGTACAATAGATGGCTCTCATCCTCAGCATCTCATTTTCATCAGTGAGACTCGGCTAATTGTGCAAAAAATAAGTACAATAGTCGGCTCTCATCCTCAGCATGTCATTTTCATCAGTGAGACTCGGCTAATTGTGCCAAAAATAAGTACAATAGTCGGCTCTCATCCTCAGCATGTCATTTTCATCAGTGAGACTCGGCTAATTGTGCAAAAAATAAGTACAATAGTCGGCTCTCATCCTCAGCATGTCATTTTCATCAGTGAGACTCGGCTAATTGTGCAAAAAATGAGTACAATAGTCGGCTCTCATCCTCAGTATGTCATTTTCATCAGTGAGACTCGGCTAATTGTGCAAAAAATGAGTACAATAGATGGCTCTCATCCTCAGCATGTCATTTTCATCAGTGAGACTCGGCTAATTGTGCAAAAAATAAGTACAATAGTCGGCTCTCATCCTCAGCATGTCATTTTCATCAGTGAGACTCGGCTAATTGTGCAAAAAAAAAGTACAATAGTCGGCTCTCATCCTCAGCATGTCATTTTCATCAGTGAGACTCGGCTAATTGTGCAAAAAATGAGTACAATAGACGGCTCTCATCCTCAATATGTCATTTTGTTCAGGGAGAGCCGGCTTATTGTGCAAAAAATGAGTACAATAGACGGCTCTCATCCTCAATATGTCATTTTGTTCAGGGAGAGCCGGCTTATTGTGCAAAAAATGAGTACAATAGACGGCTCTCATCCTCAGTATGTCATTTTCAACAGTGAGAGCTGGCTGATTGTGCCAAACATGAACGCAATAGCTGCCTCTCATCTTTTGAATATTTTCAGATGCACAGAGGCAAAATGAGGCACAGTGAGACACAGAAAGGCACAGAACACGATAGAGAAAAGACTCACACCTTCTGTTGCTGAATAGCAACAAGCTGGGCTGTTCAATGGGACATATTTGAATCACTTCACCAGTCTCTCAATTTGCATTGCCGATACACAGTGAGCGAGAGAGAGGCTCAGGGAGGCACAGATAGAGGCACAGAGTGGCGCAATGAGGCACAGTGAGGCGCAGAAAGGCACATGAAGGCAGATAAAGATGGAGAGTCATTGAAAGGCACATTTAGGCTGGGATGGGCACAGAGCCACAGTGAGGCACATTGAGGCACAGAATGCAATAGAGAGAAGACTCACATCCTCTGTTGCTGAATAGCAACAAGCTGGGCTGTTCAATGTGACATCCTCTGCATGTCATTTTCATCAGTGAGAGTCAGCTAATTGTGCAAAAAATAAATACAATAGTCGGCTCTCATCCTCAGTATCTCATTTTCATCAGTGAGACTCGGCTAATTGTGCAAAATATGAGTACAATAGTCGGCTCTCATCCTCAGTATGTCATTTTCATCAGTGAGAGTCAGCTAATTGTCCAGAAAATAAGTACAACAGTCGGCTCTCATCCTCAGTATGTCATTTTGTTCAGTGAGAGGTGGCTAATTGTGCCAAAAATGAATACAATGGCCGGGTCTCATCCTCAGTACGTCATTTTCTTCAGTGAGAGGTGGCTAATTGTGCCAAAAATGAATACAATGGCCGGGTCTCATCCTCAGTATGTCATTTTCTTCAGTGAGAGGTGGCTAATTGTGCCAAAAATGAATACAATGACCGGGTCTCATCCTCAGTATGTCATTTTCTTCAGTGAGAGGTGGCTAATTGTGCCAAAAATGAATACAATGGCCGGGTCTCATCCTCAGTATGTCATTTTCTTCAGTGAGAGGTGGCTAATTGTGCCAAAAATGAAAATAATAGCCGGGTCTCATCCTCAGTATGTCATATTTAACAGTAAGAGCCGGCTAATTGTGCCACAAATGAATACAATGGCCGGGTCTCATCCTCAGTACGTCATTTTCTTCAGTGAAAGGTGGCTAATTGTGCCAATAATGAATACAATGGCGGGGTCTCATCCTCAGTACGTCATTTTCTTCAGTAAGAGCCGGCTAATTAAGAGGCGTACCGAGGACGCTTCCAGGAGCCTGGGGAAGACTTTTTGGAAGAGTCCTTGACACTAAGAAAAATTTTGAGAAAATCCACATTTTGTGAAAAATGTCACATTTCCCCTACTTCCACCCCAGGGGGGCGTCAATATGTTGTAAGGCACCCCAAGGCAGTGACCTAAATGCGGGTAAAGTTTGCGGTGCACGGGGGGAAAGTTGAATTTTTGGATGAAAATGCATATTTTCATACTTTAAAAATTTCAGGCATGTGTCAGACTTCCAGGCGGGGGCAGCCGCCGGAGGTGTACCGGGGACGCTTCCAGGAGCCTGGGGAAGATTTTCTGGAAGAGTCCTTGGGACTTAGAAAAATTTTGAGAAATTTCCGATTTTGTGAAAAATGTCACATTTCCCCTACTTCCACCCCAGGGGGGCGTCAATATGTTGTAAAGCACCCCAAGGCAGTGACCTAAATGTGGGTAAAGTTTGCGGTGCACGGGCGGAAAGTCGAATTTTTGGATGAAAATGCATATTTTCATACTTTGAAAATTTCAGGCGTGTGTCAGACTTCCAGGCGGGGGCAGCCGCCGGAGCTGTACCGGGGACGCTTCCAGGAGCCTGGGGAAGATTTTCTGGAAGAGTCCTTGGGACTTAGAAAAATTTTGAGAAATTTCCGATTTTGTGAAAAATGTCACATTTCCCCTACTTCCACCCCAGGGGGGCGTCAATATGTTGTAAAGCACCCCAAGGCAGTGACCTAAATGTGGGTAAAGTTTGCGGTGCACGGGCGGAAAGTCGAATTTTTGGATGAAAATGCATATTTTCATACTTTGAAAATTTCAGGCGTGTGTCAGACTTCCAGGCGGGGGCAGCCGCCGGAGCTGTACCGGGGACGCTTCCAGGAGCCTGGGGAAGATTTTCTGGAAGAGTCCTTGGGACTTAGAAAAATTTTGAGAAATTTCCGATTTTGTGAAAAATGTCACATTTCCCCTACTTCCACCCCAGGGGGGCGTCAATATGTCGTAAAGCACCCCAAGGCAGTGACCTAAATGTGGGTAAAGTTTGCGGTGCACGGGCGGAAAGTCGAATTTTTGGATGAAAATGCATATTTTCATACTTTGAAAATTTCAGGCGTGTGTCAGACTTCCAGGCGGGGGAAGCCGCTGGAGGTGTACCGAGGAGGCTTCCAGGAGCCTGGGGAAGATTTTCTGGAAGAGTCCTTGACACTTAGAAAAATTTTGAGAAATTTCCAATTTTGTGAAAAATGACACATTACATTACGACACTTATAATTAAAAGTTAGAGCCAGCTAATTGTGCCAAAAATGAATACAATGGCCAGGTCTCATCCTCTGTACGTCATTTTCATCAGTGAGACTCGGCTAATTGTGCAAAAAATGAGTACAATAGACGGCTCTCATCCTCTGTATGTCATTTTCATCAGTGAGAGTCAGCTAATTGTGCAAAAAATGATTACAATAGTCGGCTCTCATCCTCAGTATGTCATTTTGTTCAGGGAGAGCCGGCTAATTGTGCAAAAAATGAGTACAATAGACGGCTCTCATACTCAGTATGTCATTTTCAACAGTGATAGCTGGCTGATTGTGCCAAACATGAACGCAATAGCTGCCTCTCATCTTTTGAATATTTTCAGATGCACAGAGGCAAAATGAGGCACAGTGAGACACAGAGAGGCACAGAACACGATAGAGAAAAGAGTCACACCTTCTGTTGCTGAATAGCAACAAGCTGGGCTGTTCAATGGGACATAGTTGAATCACTTCACCAGTCTCTCAATTTGCATTGCCGATACACCGTGAGCGAGAGAGAGGCTCAGGGAGGCACAGAAAGAGGCACAGAGTGGCGCAGAAAGGCACATGAAGGCAGATAAAGATGGAGAGTCATTGAAAGGCACATTTAGGCTGGGATGGGCACAGAGCCACAGTGAGGCACATTGAGGCACAGAATGCAATAGAGAGAAGACTCACATCCTCTGTTGCTGAATAGCAACAAGCTGGGCTGTTCAATGTGGCATCCTCTGTATGTCATTTTCATCAGTGAGAGTCAGCTAATTGTGCAAAAAATGAGTACAATAGACGGCTCTCATCCTCAGTATCTCATTTTCATCAGTGAGACTCGGCTAATTGTGCAAAAAATGAGTACAATAGACGGCTCTCATCCTCAGTATGTCATTTTCATCAGTGAGACTCGGCTAATTGTGCAAAAAATGAGTACAATAGTCGGCTCTCATCCTCAGTATGTCATTTTGTTCAGGGAGAGCCGGCTAATTGTGCAAACAATGAGTACAATAGACGGCTCTCATCCTCAGTATGTCATTTTCAACAGTGAGAGCTGGCTGATTGTGCCAAACATGAACGCAATAGCTGCCTCTCATCTTTTGAATATTTTCAGATGCACAGAGGCAAAATGAGGCACAGTGAGACACAGAGAGGCACAGAACACGATAGAGAAAAGAGTCACACCTTCTGTTGCTGAATAGCAACAAGCTGGGCTGTTCAATTGGACATAGTTGAATCACTTCACCAGTCTCTCAATTTGCAATGCCGATGCACAGTGAGCGAGAGAGGCTCAGGGAGGCACAGAAAGAGGCACAGAGTGGCGCAATGAAACACAGTGAGGAGCAGAAAGGCACATGAAGGCAGATAAAGATGGAGAGTCATTGAAAGGCACATTTAGGCTGGGATGGGCACAGAGCCACAGTGAGGCACATTGAGGCACAGAATGCAATAGAGAGAAGACTCACATCCTCTGTTGCTGAATAGCAACAAGCTGGGCTGTTCAATGTGACATCCTCTGTATGTCATTTTCATCAGTGAGAGTCAGCTAATTGTGCAGAAAATGAGTACAATAGTCAGCTCTCATCCTCAGTATGTCATTTTCATCAGTGAGACTCGGCTAATTGTGCAAAAAATGAGTACAATAGTCGACTCTCATCCTCAGTATGTCATTTTGTTCAGGGAGAGCCGGCTAATCGTGCAAACAATGAGTACAATAGACGTCTCTCATCCTCAGTATGTCATTTTCAACAGTGAGAGCTGGCTGATTGTGCCAAACATGAACGCAATAGCTGCCTCTCATCTTTTGAATATTTTCAGATGCACAGAGGCAAAATGAGGCACAGTGAGACACAGAGAGGCACAGAACACGATAGAGAAAAGAGTCACACCTGTTGCTGAATAGCAACAAGCTGGGCTGTTCAATGGGACATAGTTGAATCACTTCACCAGTCTCTCAATTTGCATTGCCGATACACCGTGAGCGAGAGAGAGGCTCAGGGAGGCACAGAAAGAGGCACAGAGTGGCGCAATGAGGCGCAGAAAGGCACATGAAGGCAGAGAAAGATGGAGAGTCATTGAAAGGCACATTTAGGCTGGGATGGGCACAGAGCCACAGTGAGGCACATTGAGGCACAGAATGCAATAGAGAGAAGACTCACATCCTCTGTTGCTGAATAGCAACAAGCTGGGCTGTTCAATGTGACATCCTCTGTATGTCATTTTCATCATTGAGAGTCAGCTAATTGTGCAAAAAATGAGTACAATAGTCGGCTCTCATCCTCAGCATGTCATTTTCATCAGTGAGACTTGGCTAATTGTGCAAAAAATGAGTACAATGGCCGGGTCTCATCCTCAGTACGTCATTTTTTTTCAGTGAGAGGTGGCTAATTGTGCCAAAAATTAATACAATGGCCGGGTCTCATCCTCAGTATGTCATTTTGTTCAGGGATAGCCGGCTAATTGTGCAAAAAATGAGTACAATAGACGGCTCTCATCCTCAGTATGTCATTTTCAACAGTGATAGCTGGCTGATTGTGCCAAACATGAACGCAATAGCTGACTCTCATCTTTTGAATATTTTCAGATGCACAGAGGCAAAATGAGGCACAGTGAGACACAGAGAGGCACAGAACATGATAGAGAAAAGAGTCACACCTTCTGTTGCTGAATAGCAACAAGCTGGGCTGTTCAATGGGACATATTTGAATCACTTCACCAGTCTCTCAATTTGCATTGCCGATACACAGTGAGCGAGAGAGAGGCTCAGGGAGGCACATAAAGAGGCACAGAGTGGCGCAATGAGGCACAGTGAGGCGCAGAAAGGCACATGAAGGCAGATAAAGATGGAGAGTCATTGAAAGGCACATTTAGGCTGGGATGGGCACAGAGCCACAGTGAGGCACATTGAGGCACAGAATGCAATAGAGAGAAGACTCACATCCTCTGTTGCTGAATATCAACAAGCTGGGCTGTTCAATGTGACATCCTCTGTATGTCATTTTCATCAGTGAGAGTCAGCCAATTGTGCAAAAAATGAGTACAATAGTCGGCTCTCATCCTCAGTATGTCATTTTGTTCAGGGAGAGCCGGCTAATTGTGCAAAAAATGAGTACAATAGACGGCTCTCATCCTCAGTATGTCATTTTCAACAGTGATAGCTGGCTGATTGTGCCAAACATGAGCGCAATAGCTGCCTCTCATCTTTTGAATATTTTCAGATACACAGAGGCAAAATGAGGCACAGTGAGACACAGAGAGGCACAGAACACGATAGAGAAAAGAGTCACACCTTCTGTTGCTGAATAGCAACAAGCTGGGCTGTTCAATGGGACATATTTGAATCACTTCACCAGTCTCTCAATTTGCATTGCCGATACACAGTGAGCGAGAGAGAGGCTCAGGGAGGCACAGAAAGAGGCACAGAGTGGCGCAATGAGGCACAGTGAGGCGCAGAAAGGCACATTATTATTATTATTATTTATTGTTATAGCGCCATTTATTCCATGGCGCTTTACAAGTGAGGAGGGGTATACATAATAAAAACAAGTACAATAATCTTGAACAATACAAGTCATAACTGGTACAGTAGGAGAGAGGACCCTGCCCGTGAAGGTATGATGAGATCCAGGATAGGGCCAAGTCTGTGATGCCAAGGGATGAGAGGGTCTGTAATAATAGGGAATGGTCCACTGTGTCAAAAGCAGCCGACAGGTCGAGGAGGAGGAGAACAGAGTAGTGTCGCTTGCTCTTGGCGGTTAAGAGGTCATTGGTGACCTTAGTTAGGGCAGTTTCAGTGGAGTGGTGTGACCGGAAGCCAGATTGTAAGCAGTCAAAGAGGGAGCAAGAAGAGAGATGGGAGGACAGTTCAAGGTAGACGTGTTGTTCCAGTAGTTTTGAGGCATAGGGGAGAAGTGATATAGGGCGATAGCTAGATACAGAGGATGGGTCAAGAGAGGGCTTTTTGAGGATAGGTGTGATGGAGGCTGGTTTAAAGCTTGAGGGGAAAACACCAGTTGTTAGTGATAGGTTGAAGAGATGGGTTAGGGTTGGGATGAAGATTGTGGTGAGGTTTGGGATGAGGTGGGATGGGAGCGGGTCAAGTGCACAGGTGGTGAGATGCGATCTTGAGAGCAGAGTGGAGAGTTGATCTTCTGTAATGGTGGGGAAGTTGGTTTTGGAGGGGGAGGGTAGGGAAGTTGGGAGGAAGGGCTCTGGGGGTTGTTGACCAAAACTGTCTCTGATGTTATCAATCTTCTGCTTGAAGAATGAGGCAAAGTCTTCAGCAGAGATAAGTGGGGAGGGGGGAGGTGCTGGGGGACGGAGGAGAGAATTGAAGGTGTTGAATAACTGTTTAGGGTTGTGAGACAGGGAGGATATGAGAGATGAGAAGTAGGTTTGTTTAGCTGTGGCGAGTGTGGCCTTGAAAGTAGTGAGGGACTGTTTGAATGCGATGAAGTGGTCGTTGGAGTGGGATCTTTTCCATCTGCGCTCAGCAGCCCTGGAAGCTCGCCTCAGTTCTTTGGTCAGGCTGGTGTGCCAGGGCTGTCTGTTGATTTTGCGAGCTTTGGTATGTGTAAGTGGGGCAGCAGATTCCAAAGCTACAGCTATTGTGGTGTTATATAGAGCGGCAGCGTCATCCGCATTGTGTATGGAACTTATGTCTGTGAGAGTGAGGAGGGATTCAGAGAATGAATGTAGGTCAAGATGTTTAATATTTCTGCGAGAGTGTGAAAGTTTGTGGGGTGGGGACTCTAGACATGGAGTGGAGAGAGATGAGAATGTGAGAAGGTTGTGGTCAGAGAGTGGAAGAGGTGAGTCAGAGAGGTTAGATAGGGAGCAGAGGCGGGTGAAGATGAGGTCCAGTGTGTGACCATCTTTGTGAGTGGCTGAAGAAGACCATTGAGTGAGGCCGAAGGAGGAAGAGAGAGATAGAAGTTTAGTGGCAGCTGAGAGGGAGGTGTCAATGGGGATGTTGAAGTCGCCCATGATGATAGTGGGGATGTCTGCAGAAAGGAAATGAAGTAGCCAGGTGGTGAAGTGGTCAAAGAAGATGGTGGCTGGCCCTGGGGGGCGGTAAATGACAGCCAGTTGGAGGTTGGAGGGGGAGTAGATGCGCACAGAGTGCACCTCAAAGGAAGGGAGGGTAACAGAGGGTGGCAGTGGGATTGGGGTGAAGGAGCAGTCATCTGACAGGAGAAAACCAACTCCTCCGCCATGCTTGCTGCTGGGGCGGGGTGTGTGAGAAAGGTGGAAGCCACCATAAGAGAGTGCAGCAGGAGAGGCTGTGTCAGAAGGGGTGAGCCAGGTTTCGGTGATGGCGAGGAAGGAAAGTTTGGTAGTAACAAAAAGATCATGGATGTAGGAAAGCTTGTTACAGACAGAGCGAGCGTTCCACAGAGCTCCTGTTAGTGAGACTGGGGAAGCGGAGGCTGGGTGAATGGGTATAAGGTTAGAGAGGTTACGGAAGTTTGTGATGGAGCGTGGGAGGGAGGTAGAAATGACTGTGGGAATATGGTGAGGAGGACCAGGATTTGGAGAAATATCACCAGCAGTGAGAAGGAGCAGAGATAGTGTTAGCAGGTGGGAGCAGGAGAGGGCGTGAGGGGGCTGCCTGTGCTTTGAGACAGAGGATTGTATGTTAAGGAACAGTTCTGAGGAGGAGGTGAGATGGATGGGGAGGATTGAAGAGGAGATGAACAATTCCTTACTTGGTGTGGGGATTGGGGGAGGTAGCAGAAAGTGAAGGATTATAGGGGTAAAAGTGACAACAAACAGAAACATTGTTTACAGTGACAGGCCAGTTACCTTCAGTTCCTTTCAGGTTCAATTCAGGTTTTAATTCTAATGTAATCCACACTTTTAGAACACACTTCTAGGGATCACACTGCAGACTAAAGTCATGCAGACTTGTGCTATGCAATATATGGAAAACTAAGTGCGTTCAGGTGTGGAGCAGAGAGGAGTGGTCTCTGCTCATCTTGGTCAGAGAATTAAGGGTGGACCAGATGCATACAATCAGGCCTAAGTAAACAATGTCATAAATAACACAGGGCAAGCTGGGGTTAGCTGAAAGGCATACCATATGAAAGCAAAGAGCAGAGGGAAGTCTATGTGCAAAGCTGGGTGATGTATTATGTGCACTTCATAGCAGGAGAGCAGGAGAGCTGGATGAACATACCTGTTGGAAGAATAGAGATGCTTGTTAGAGTGCGATGGTGGCAGGTAGCAGGGCGCAGTCTGTATACATCTTTCAGGTTTTAATTCTAATGTAATCCACACTTTTAGAACACACTTCTAGGGATCACACTGCAGACTAAAGTCATGCAGACTTGTGCTATGCAATATATGGAAAACTAAGTGCGTTCAGGTGTGGAGCAGAGAGGAGTGGTCTCTGCTCATCTTGGTCAGAGAATTAAGGGTGGACCAGATGCATACAATCAGGCCTAAGTAAACAATGTCATAAATAACACAGGGCAAGCTGGGGTTAGCTGAAAGGCATACCATATGAAAGCAAAGAGCAGAGGGAAGTCTATGTGCAAAGCTGGGTGATGTATTATGTGCACTTCATAGCAGGAGAGCAGGAGAGCTGGATGAACATACCTGTTGGAAGAATAGAGATGCTTGTTAGAGTGCGATGGTGGCAGGTAGCAGGGCGCAGTCTGTATACATCTTTCAGGTTTTAATTCTAATGTAATCCACACTTTTAGAACACACTTCTAGGGATCACACTGCAGACTAAAGTCATGCAGACTTGTGCTATGCAATATATGGAAAACTAAGTGCGTTCAGGTGTGGAGCAGAGAGGAGTGGTCTCTGCTCATCTTGGTCAGAGAATTAAGGGTGGACCAGATGCATACAATCAGGCCTAAGTAAACAATGTCATAAATAACACAGGGCAAGCTGGGGTTAGCTGAAAGGCATACCATATGAAAGCAAAGAGCAGAGGGAAGTCTATGTGCAAAGCTGGGTGATGTATTATGTGCACTTCATAGCAGGAGAGCAGGAGAGCTGGATGAACATACCTGTTGGAAGAATAGAGATGCTTGTTAGAGTGCGATGGTGGCAGGTAGCAGGGCGCAGTCTGTATACATCTTTCAGGTTTTAATTCTAATGTAATCCACACTTTTAGAACACACTTCTAGGGATCACACTGCAGACTAAAGTCATGCAGACTTGTGCTATGCAATATATGGAAAACTAAGTGCGTTCAGGTGTGGAGCAGAGAGGAGTGGTCTCTGCTCATCTTGGTCAGAGAATTAAGGGTGGACCAGATGCATACAATCAGGCCTAAGTAAACAATGTCATAAATAACACAGGGCAAGCTGGGGTTAGCTGAAAGGCATACCATATGAAAGCAAAGAGCAGAGGGAAGTCTATGTGCAAAGCTGGGTGATGTATTATGTGCACTTCATAGCAGGAGAGCAGGAGAGCTGGATGAACATACCTGTTGGAAGAATAGAGATGCTTGTTAGAGTGCGATGGTGGCAGGTAGCAGGGCGCAGTCTGTATACATCTTTCAGGTTTTAATTCTAATGTAATCCACACTTTTAGAACACACTTCTAGGGATCACACTGCAGACTAAAGTCATGCAGACTTGTGCTATGCAATATATGGAAAACTAAGTGCGTTCAGGTGTGGAGCAGAGAGAAGTGGTCTCTGCTCATCTTGGTCAGAGAATTAAGGGTGGACCAGATGCATACAATCAGGCCTAAGTAAACAATGTCATAAATAACACAGGGCAAGCTGGGGTTAGCTGAAAGGCATACCATATGAAAGCAAAGAGCAGAGGGAAGTCTATGTGCAAAGCTGGGTGATGTATTATGTGCACTTCATAGCAGGAGAGCTGGATGAACATACCATATGAAAGCAAAGAGCAGAGGGAAGTCTATGTGCAAAGCTGGGTGATGTATTATGTGCACTTCATAGCAGGAGAGCTGGATGAACATAACATATGAAAGCAAAGAGCAGAGGGAAGTCTATGTGCAAAGCTGGGTGATGTATTATGTGCACTTCATAGCAGGAGAGCTGGATGAACATACCATATGAAAGCAAAGAGCAGAGGGAAGTCTATGTGCAAAGCTGGGTGATGTATTATGTGCACTTCATAGCAGGAGAGCAGGAGAGCTGGATGAACATACCATATGAAAGCAAAGAGCAGAGGGAAGTCTATGTGCAAAGCTGGGTGATGTATTATGTGCACTTCATAGCAGGAGAGCAGGAGAGCTGGATGAACATACCTGTTGGAAGAATAGAGATGCTTGTTAGAGTGCGATGGTGGCAGGTAGCAGGGCGCAGTCTGTATACATCTTTCAGGTTTTAATTCTAATGTAATCCACACTTTTAGAACACACTTCTAGGGATCACACTGCAGACTAAAGTCATGCAGACTTGTGCTATGCAATATATGGAAAACTAAGTGCGTTCAGGTGTGGAGCAGAGAGGAGTGGTCTCTGCTCATCTTGATCAGAGAATTAAGGGTGGACCAGATGCATACAATCAGGCCTAAGTAAACAATGTCATAAATAACACAGGGCAAGCTGGGGTTAGCTGAAAGGCATACCATATGAAAGCAAAGAGCAGAGGGAAGTCTATGTGCAAAGCTGGGTGATGTATTATGTGCACTTCATAGCAGGAGAGCTGGATGAACATACCATATGAAAGCAAAGAGCAGAGGGAAGTCTATGTGCAAAGCTGGGTGATGTATTATGTGCACTTCATAGCAGGAGAGCAGGAGAGCTGGATGAACATACCATATGAAAGCAAAGAGCAGAGGGAAGTCTATGTGCAAAGCTGGGTGATGTATTATGTGCACTTCATAGCAGGAGAGCAGGAGAGCTGGATGAACATACCTGTTGGAAGAATAGAGATGCTTGTTAGAGTGCGATGGTGGCAGGTAGCAGGGCGCAGTCTGTATACATCTTTCAGGTTTTAATTCTAATGTAATCCACACTTTTAGAACACACTTCTAGGGATCACACTGCAGACTAAAGTCATGCAGACTTGTGCTATGCAATATATGGAAAACTAAGTGCGTTCAGGTGTGGAGCAGAGAGGAGTGGTCTCTGCTCATCTTGATCAGAGAATTAAGGGTGGACCAGATGCATACAATCAGGCCTAAGTAAACAATGTCATAAATAACACAGGGCAAGCTGGGGTTAGCTGAAAGGCATACCATATGAAAGCAAAGAGCAGAGGGAAGTCTATGTGCAAAGCTGGGTGATGTATTATGTGCA
>NW_027508089.1:0-2500 GCF_051348905.1 Ranitomeya variabilis
ACTTAGAAAAATTTTGAGAAAATCTCGATTTTGTGAAAAATGTCACATTTCCCCTACTTCCACCCCAGGGGGGCGTCAATATGTTGTAAGGCACCCCAAGGCAGTGACCTAAGTGGGGGTGAAGTTTGCGGTGCACGGGGGGAAAGTTGAATTTTTGGATGAAAATGCGTATTTTCATACTTTGAAAATTTCAGGCGTGTGTCGGACTTCCAGGCGGGGGCAGCCGCCAGAGGTGTACCGGGGACGCTTCCAGGAGCCTGGGGGAGATTTTCTGGAAGAGTCCTTGACACTTAGAAAAATTTTGAGAAAATCTCGATTTTGTGAAAAATGTCACATTTCCCCTACTTCCACCCCAGGGGGGCGTCAATATGTTGTAAGGCACCCCAAGGCAGTGACCTAAGTGGGGGTGAAGTTTGCGGTGCACGGGGGGAAAGTTGAATTTTTGGATGAAAATGCGTATTTTCATACTTTGAAAATTTCAGGCGTGTGTCGGACTTCCAGGCGGGGGCAGCCGCCAGAGGTGTACCGGGGACGCTTCCAGGAGCCTGGGGGAGATTTTCTGGAAGAGTCCTTGACACTTAGAAAAATTTTGAGAAAATCTCGATTTTGTGAAAAATGTCACATTTCCCCTACTTCCACCCCAGGGGGGCGTCAATATGTTGTAAGGCACCCCAAGGCAGTGACCTAAGTGGGGGTGAAGTTTGCGGTGCACGGGGGGAAAGTTGAATTTTTGGATGAAAATGCGTATTTTCATACTTTGAAAATTTCAGGCGTGTGTCGGACTTCCAGGCGGGGGCAGCCGCCAGAGGTGTACCGGGGACGCTTCCAGGAGCCTGGGGGAGATTTTCTGGAAGAGTCCTTGACACTTAGAAAAATTTTGAGAAATTTCCGATTTTGTGTAAAAATCACCCATTTCCCCTACTTCCACCCTAAAGGGGCGTCAATATGTCGTAAGGCGCCCCTAGACAGTGACCTAAGTGGGGGTGAAGTTTGGGTCTGCTGGGTGGAAAACTGAAAAAAAGCGATTTTGTGACTTTGAGAACAAACAGAGAGCTCAAAACTTTGAAAAACGTCAGACCGCTGTCAGACTTCCAGGCGGGGGAAAGCTCTGAGGTTGTACCGAGGACACTTCCATGGCCCCCGGATTGATTTTCAAGAAAGAGTCCTTGGGACTTTGAAATTTTCCGGCGAGCTGTTTTTGGCTTCCGGGAGCCGTAGAACTTTGGGAAATCGATTCCGCTCACCGGTTCAGGGTGTTTCGAGCTAGTCCAGGTCCCAGCTACGCCGCCTGGCCTCCAAATTTCGCAAATTCGAAAAAAAAAAAAATAGAACCGGAATGAGGAAATTTCTGGCCGCCGGATCCGCCGCACGGCTCCAGGAGGTCGGACACTTTTTGACTTTGTTCCCTTAAAGTGGGGGTCGGTGTCTCACCATGCAAATACCCAGTTTTGCACACCAGCTGCAGGATATAGGAGAGAGAGGTACCTCTCGGCCCCGACCAAAATCCGTTGTTTTCGTGGTTCCTCGACTCGGGTAGGCGGTTTGGCGAGTACCCCCCTTTTGCATGGAAGTTCGCACTCGCGCCGAGACCAGGCTTCCGCGGCTCCAGGGGGACTTTTGCCGGTTGTCCGTCCCGAGTCCGAGACGCGTTTCCTGGGTCGCCCGAGCCCGAACGGACCCTCCCCACGTGGGTTCCTGTCCTCTGAGGGCGACGGTCGTCAGAAGGGGGGCAGATCCAGAGTCCTCGTCCGCAGGAGGGCTCTGGGAGGGCGGATCGCTCCTTCTGACTTTGTCCCCTCGGAGCGGGCTCGGCGTTTCTCTGTGTCGGATGTCTCCCGCTTCCGCGCCAACGGGGAGACCTATGAGAGAATCGCACCGCGACCCGGCTTCCGTCTCGAGGGCGCCCGGAGCGCGCCGGACACTCGCTTCCAGGACTCCAGGGGCACGTTTCTTCCCCGTCTCCCCCGAGGGGAAGAACGGAGGCAGGGGTTCCACCCGAGCCCCTGCCCTTTCTTCCGATCGATCTGGCTCAGCGCTCCCGGGTGGGGAGGTGGTGCCGCTCGCTCGGCCCGGGCTTTGGAGCCCGCGTCGGTTTACGGCGGGCGGTCTCCTTCCTCTGTTACCCCCCCCCGGGTTTCAGGCACTCGTCCTTGGGCGCGCACGCCGGCGGTCGCCCTCCCGTCTACGGACGGAGGCGGCCGAGCTGTGGGGAGTTTGACCCGAACCGTGGTACGGCAGCGGTCCGACGACCCGCACGGGCGAACGGAGGGGCGCCCACCCACCTCGGCGTGGGGGCCCGCCGTCCGAATCGCTCCCCGCGCGGGGCAGCACAACGATCTTCTCCGAGGGCGGCCCTTTGACTTTCAGATGCGCAGCTCGTCCGCGGAGGCCCGCGCCGCACCCCAGCGTCCGAAGGGCGGCCTCCGCGGTGGGCATCGGCGAGAGCGGCGGCGGTGGGTGGCGCTTCCACGCCACCGCCGAGCTCCGCGTTTTCCAGTCT
>NW_027508089.1:12500-17500 GCF_051348905.1 Ranitomeya variabilis
GAAAAATGTCACATTTCCCCTACTACCACCACAGGGGGGCGTCAATATGTTGTAAGGCACCCCAAGGCAGTGACCTAAATGCGGGTGAAGTTTGCGGTGCACGGGGGGAAAGTTGAATTTTTGGATGAAAATGCGTATTTTCATACTTTAAAAATTTCAGGCGTGTGTCAGACTTCCAGGCGGGGGCAGCCGCCGGAGGTGTACCTGGGACGCTTCCAGGAGCCCGGGGAAGATTTTCTGGAAGAGTCCTTGGGACTTAGTGCAATTTTTAGAAAATCTCGATTTTGTGAAAAATGTCACATTTCCCCTACTACCACCACAGGGGGGGCGTCAATATGTTGTAAAGCACCCAAGGGCAGTGACCTAAATGCGGGTAAAGTTTGCGGTGCACGGGGGGAAAGTTGAATTTTTGGATGAAAATGCGTATTTTCATACTTTGAAAATTTCAGGCGTGTGTCGGACTTCCAGGCGGGGGCAGCCGCCAGAGGCGTACCGGGGACGCTTCCAGGAGCCTGGGGAAGATTTTCTGAAAGTGTCCTTGGGACTTAGAAATATTTTGAGAAAATCTCGATTTTGTGAAAAAATGTCACATTTCCCCTACTTCCACCACAGGGGGGCGTCAATATGTTGTAAAGCACCCCAGGGCAGTGACCTAAATGCGGGTGAAGTTTGCGGTGCACGGGGGGAAAGTTGAATTTTTGGATGAAAATGCGTATTTTCATACTTTGAAAATTTCAGGCGTGTGTCGGACTTCCAGGCGGGGGCAGCCGCCAGAGGCGTACCGGGGACGCTTCCAGGAGCCTGGGGAAGATTTCATGAAAGTGTCCTTGGGACTTAGAAATATTTTGAGAAAATCTCGATTTTGTGAAAAATGTCACATTTCCCCTACTTCCACCACAGGGGGGCGTCAATATGTTGTGAGGTACCCCAGGACAGTGACCTAACTGTGGGTAAAGTTTGCGGGGCACGGGCGGAAAGTCGAATTTTGGATGAAAATGCATTATTTTCATACTTTGAAAATTCCAGGCGTGTGTCAGACTTCCAGGCGGGGGCAGCCGCTGGAGGCGTACCGAGGACGCTTCCAGGAGCCTGGGGAAGATTTTCTGAAAGTGTCCTTGGGACTTAGAAATATTTTGAGAAAATCTCGATTTTGTGAAAAAATGTCACATTTCCCCTACTTCCACCCCAGGGGGGCGTCAATATGTTGTGAGGTACCCCAGGACAGTGACCTAACTGTGGGTAAAGTTTGCGGGGCACGGGCGGAAAGTCGAATTTTGGATGAAAATGCATTATTTTCATACTTTGAAAATTTCAGGCGTGTGTCAGACTTCCAGGCGGGGGCAGCCGCCGGAGGCGTACCGAGGACGCTTCCAGGAGCCTGGGGAAGATTTTCTGAAAGTGTCCTTGGGACTTAGAAAAATTTTGAGAAATTTCCGATTTTGTGAAAAATGTCACATTTCCCCTACTTCCACCCCAGGGGGGCGTCAATATGTTGTAAAGCACCCCAGGGCAGTGACCTAAATGAGGGTGAATTTTGCGGTGCACGGGCGGAAAGTCGAATTTTTGGATGAAAATGCGTATTTTCATACTTTGAAAATTTCAGGCGTGTGTCAGACTTCCAGGCGGGGGCAGCCGCCGGAGGCGTACCGGGGACGCTTCCAGGAGCCTGGGGAAGATTTTCTGAAAGTGTCCTTGGGACTTAGAAATATTTTGAGAAAATCTCGATTTTGTGAAAAAATGTCACATTTCCCCTACTTCCACCCCAGGGGGGCGTCAATATGTTGTAAGGCACCCCAAGGCAGTGACCTAAGTGGGGGTGAAGTTTGCGGTGCACGGGGGGAAAGTTGAATTTTTGGATGAAAATGCGTATTTTCATACTTTGAAAATTTCAGGCGTGTGTCGGACTTCCAGGCGGGGGCAGCCGCCAGAGGTGTACCGGGGACGCTTCCAGGAGCCTGGGGGAGATTTTCTGGAAGAGTCCTTGACACTTAGAAAAATTTTGAGAAAATCTCGATTTTGTGAAAAATGTCACATTTCCCCTACTTCCACCCCAGGGGGGCGTCAATATGTTGTAAGGCACCCCAAGGCAGTGACCTAAGTGGGGGTGAAGTTTGCGGTGCACGGGGGGAAAGTTGAATTTTTGGATGAAAATGCGTATTTTCATACTTTGAAAATTTCAGGCGTGTGTCGGACTTCCAGGCGGGGGCAGCCGCCAGAGGTGTACCGGGGACGCTTCCAGGAGCCTGGGGGAGATTTTCTGGAAGAGTCCTTGACACTTAGAAAAATTTTGAGAAAATCTCGATTTTGTGAAAAATGTCACATTTCCCCTACTTCCACCCCAGGGGGGCGTCAATATGTTGTAAGGCACCCCAAGGCAGTGACCTAAGTGGGGGTGAAGTTTGCGGTGCACGGGGGGAAAGTTGAATTTTTGGATGAAAATGCGTATTTTCATACTTTGAAAATTTCAGGCGTGTGTCGGACTTCCAGGCGGGGGCAGCCGCCAGAGGTGTACCGGGGACGCTTCCAGGAGCCTGGGGGAGATTTTCTGGAAGAGTCCTTGACACTTAGAAAAATTTTGAGAAAATCTCGATTTTGTGAAAAATGTCACATTTCCCCTACTTCCACCCCAGGGGGGCGTCAATATGTTGTAAGGCACCCCAAGGCAGTGACCTAAGTGGGGGTGAAGTTTGCGGTGCACGGGGGGAAAGTTGAATTTTTGGATGAAAATGCGTATTTTCATACTTTGAAAATTTCAGGCGTGTGTCGGACTTCCAGGCGGGGGCAGCCGCCAGAGGTGTACCGGGGACGCTTCCAGGAGCCTGGGGGAGATTTTCTGGAAGAGTCCTTGACACTTAGAAAAATTTTGAGAAAATCTCGATTTTGTGAAAAATGTCACATTTCCCCTACTTCCACCCCAGGGGGGCGTCAATATGTTGTAAGGCACCCCAAGGCAGTGACCTAAGTGGGGGTGAAGTTTGCGGTGCACGGGGGGAAAGTTGAATTTTTGGATGAAAATGCGTATTTTCATACTTTGAAAATTTCAGGCGTGTGTCGGACTTCCAGGCGGGGGCAGCCGCCAGAGGTGTACCGGGGACGCTTCCAGGAGCCTGGGGGAGATTTTCTGGAAGAGTCCTTGACACTTAGAAAAATTTTGAGAAAATCTCGATTTTGTGAAAAATGTCACATTTCCCCTACTTCCACCCCAGGGGGGCGTCAATATGTTGTAAGGCACCCCAAGGCAGTGACCTAAGTGGGGGTGAAGTTTGCGGTGCACGGGGGGAAAGTTGAATTTTTGGATGAAAATGCGTATTTTCATACTTTGAAAATTTCAGGCGTGTGTCGGACTTCCAGGCGGGGGCAGCCGCCAGAGGTGTACCGGGGACGCTTCCAGGAGCCTGGGGGAGATTTTCTGGAAGAGTCCTTGACACTTAGAAAAATTTTGAGAAATTTCCGATTTTGTGTAAAAATCACCCATTTCCCCTACTTCCACCCTAAAGGGGCGTCAATATGTCGTAAGGCGCCCCTAGACAGTGACCTAAGTGGGGGTGAAGTTTGGGTCTGCTGGGTGGAAAACTGAAAAAAAGCGATTTTGTGACTTTGAGAACAAACAGAGAGCTCAAAACTTTGAAAAACGTCAGACCGCTGTCAGACTTCCAGGCGGGGGAAAGCTCTGAGGTTGTACCGAGGACACTTCCATGGCCCCCGGATTGATTTTCAAGAAAGAGTCCTTGGGACTTTGAAATTTTCCGGCGAGCTGTTTTTGGCTTCCGGGAGCCGTAGAACTTTGGGAAATCGATTCCGCTCACCGGTTCAGGGTGTTTCGAGCTAGTCCAGGTCCCAGCTACGCCGCCTGGCCTCCAAATTTCGCAAATTCGAAAAAAAAAAAAATAGAACCGGAATGAGGAAATTTCTGGCCGCCGGATCCGCCGCACGGCTCCAGGAGGTCGGACACTTTTTGACTTTGTTCCCTTAAAGTGGGGGTCGGTGTCTCACCATGCAAATACCCAGTTTTGCACACCAGCTGCAGGATATAGGAGAGAGAGGTACCTCTCGGCCCCGACCAAAATCCGTTGTTTTCGTGGTTCCTCGACTCGGGTAGGCGGTTTGGCGAGTACCCCCCTTTTGCATGGAAGTTCGCACTCGCGCCGAGACCAGGCTTCCGCGGCTCCAGGGGGACTTTTGCCGGTTGTCCGTCCCGAGTCCGAGACGCGTTTCCTGGGTCGCCCGAGCCCGAACGGACCCTCCCCACGTGGGTTCCTGTCCTCTGAGGGCGACGGTCGTCAGAAGGGGGGCAGATCCAGAGTCCTCGTCCGCAGGAGGGCTCTGGGAGGGCGGATCGCTCCTTCTGACTTTGTCCCCTCGGAGCGGGCTCGGCGTTTCTCTGTGTCGGATGTCTCCCGCTTCCGCGCCAACGGGGAGACCTATGAGAGAATCGCACCGCGACCCGGCTTCCGTCTCGAGGGCGCCCGGAGCGCGCCGGACACTCGCTTCCAGGACTCCAGGGGCACGTTTCTTCCCCGTCTCCCCCGAGGGGAAGAACGGAGGCAGGGGTTCCACCCGAGCCCCTGCCCTTTCTTCCGATCGATCTGGCTCAGCGCTCCCGGGTGGGGAGGTGGTGCCGCTCGCTCGGCCCGGGCTTTGGAGCCCGCGTCGGTTTACGGCGGGCGGTCTCCTTCCTCTGTTACCCCCCCCCGGGTTTCAGGCACTCGTCCTTGGGCGCGCACGCCGGCGGTCGCCCTCCCGTCTACGGACGGAGGCGGCCGAGCTGTGGGGAGTTTGACCCGAACCGTGGTACGGCAGCGGTCCGACGACCCGCACGGGCGAACGGAGGGGCGCCCACCCACCTCGGCGTGGGGGCCCGCCGTCCGAATCGCTCCCCGCGCGGGGCAGCACAACGATCTTCTCCGAGGGCGGCCCTTTGACTTTCAGATGCGCAGCTCGTCCGCGGAGGCCCGCGCCGCACCCCAGCGTCCGAAGGGCGGCCTCCGCGGTGGGCATCG
>NW_027508089.1:27500-32500 GCF_051348905.1 Ranitomeya variabilis
AGATTTTCTGGAAGAGTGCTTGGGACTTAGTGCAATTTTTTAGAAAATCTCGATTTTGTGAAAAATGTCACATTTCCCCTACTACCACCACAGGGGGGCGTCAATATGTTGTAAGGCACCCCAAGGCAGTGACCTAAATGCGGGTGAAGTTTGCGGTGCACGGGGGGAAAGTTGAATTTTTGGATGAAAATGCGTATTTTCATACTTTAAAAATTTCAGGCGTGTGTCAGACTTCCAGGCGGGGGCAGCCGCCGGAGGTGTACCTGGGACGCTTCCAGGAGCCCGGGGAAGATTTTCTGGAAGAGTCCTTGGGACTTAGTGCAATTTTTAGAAAATCTCGATTTTGTGAAAAATGTCACATTTCCCCTACTACCACCACAGGGGGGGCGTCAATATGTTGTAAAGCACCCAAGGGCAGTGACCTAAATGCGGGTAAAGTTTGCGGTGCACGGGGGGAAAGTTGAATTTTTGGATGAAAATGCGTATTTTCATACTTTGAAAATTTCAGGCGTGTGTCGGACTTCCAGGCGGGGGCAGCCGCCAGAGGCGTACCGGGGACGCTTCCAGGAGCCTGGGGAAGATTTTCTGAAAGTGTCCTTGGGACTTAGAAATATTTTGAGAAAATCTCGATTTTGTGAAAAAATGTCACATTTCCCCTACTTCCACCACAGGGGGGCGTCAATATGTTGTAAAGCACCCCAGGGCAGTGACCTAAATGCGGGTGAAGTTTGCGGTGCACGGGGGGAAAGTTGAATTTTTGGATGAAAATGCGTATTTTCATACTTTGAAAATTTCAGGCGTGTGTCGGACTTCCAGGCGGGGGCAGCCGCCAGAGGCGTACCGGGGACGCTTCCAGGAGCCTGGGGAAGATTTCATGAAAGTGTCCTTGGGACTTAGAAATATTTTGAGAAAATCTCGATTTTGTGAAAAATGTCACATTTCCCCTACTTCCACCACAGGGGGGCGTCAATATGTTGTGAGGTACCCCAGGACAGTGACCTAACTGTGGGTAAAGTTTGCGGGGCACGGGCGGAAAGTCGAATTTTGGATGAAAATGCATTATTTTCATACTTTGAAAATTCCAGGCGTGTGTCAGACTTCCAGGCGGGGGCAGCCGCTGGAGGCGTACCGAGGACGCTTCCAGGAGCCTGGGGAAGATTTTCTGAAAGTGTCCTTGGGACTTAGAAATATTTTGAGAAAATCTCGATTTTGTGAAAAAATGTCACATTTCCCCTACTTCCACCCCAGGGGGGCGTCAATATGTTGTGAGGTACCCCAGGACAGTGACCTAACTGTGGGTAAAGTTTGCGGGGCACGGGCGGAAAGTCGAATTTTGGATGAAAATGCATTATTTTCATACTTTGAAAATTTCAGGCGTGTGTCAGACTTCCAGGCGGGGGCAGCCGCCGGAGGCGTACCGAGGACGCTTCCAGGAGCCTGGGGAAGATTTTCTGAAAGTGTCCTTGGGACTTAGAAAAATTTTGAGAAATTTCCGATTTTGTGAAAAATGTCACATTTCCCCTACTTCCACCCCAGGGGGGCGTCAATATGTTGTAAAGCACCCCAGGGCAGTGACCTAAATGAGGGTGAATTTTGCGGTGCACGGGCGGAAAGTCGAATTTTTGGATGAAAATGCGTATTTTCATACTTTGAAAATTTCAGGCGTGTGTCAGACTTCCAGGCGGGGGCAGCCGCCGGAGGCGTACCGGGGACGCTTCCAGGAGCCTGGGGAAGATTTTCTGAAAGTGTCCTTGGGACTTAGAAATATTTTGAGAAAATCTCGATTTTGTGAAAAAATGTCACATTTCCCCTACTTCCACCCCAGGGGGGCGTCAATATGTTGTAAGGCACCCCAAGGCAGTGACCTAAGTGGGGGTGAAGTTTGCGGTGCACGGGGGGAAAGTTGAATTTTTGGATGAAAATGCGTATTTTCATACTTTGAAAATTTCAGGCGTGTGTCGGACTTCCAGGCGGGGGCAGCCGCCAGAGGTGTACCGGGGACGCTTCCAGGAGCCTGGGGGAGATTTTCTGGAAGAGTCCTTGACACTTAGAAAAATTTTGAGAAAATCTCGATTTTGTGAAAAATGTCACATTTCCCCTACTTCCACCCCAGGGGGGCGTCAATATGTTGTAAGGCACCCCAAGGCAGTGACCTAAGTGGGGGTGAAGTTTGCGGTGCACGGGGGGAAAGTTGAATTTTTGGATGAAAATGCGTATTTTCATACTTTGAAAATTTCAGGCGTGTGTCGGACTTCCAGGCGGGGGCAGCCGCCAGAGGTGTACCGGGGACGCTTCCAGGAGCCTGGGGGAGATTTTCTGGAAGAGTCCTTGACACTTAGAAAAATTTTGAGAAAATCTCGATTTTGTGAAAAATGTCACATTTCCCCTACTTCCACCCCAGGGGGGCGTCAATATGTTGTAAGGCACCCCAAGGCAGTGACCTAAGTGGGGGTGAAGTTTGCGGTGCACGGGGGGAAAGTTGAATTTTTGGATGAAAATGCGTATTTTCATACTTTGAAAATTTCAGGCGTGTGTCGGACTTCCAGGCGGGGGCAGCCGCCAGAGGTGTACCGGGGACGCTTCCAGGAGCCTGGGGGAGATTTTCTGGAAGAGTCCTTGACACTTAGAAAAATTTTGAGAAAATCTCGATTTTGTGAAAAATGTCACATTTCCCCTACTTCCACCCCAGGGGGGCGTCAATATGTTGTAAGGCACCCCAAGGCAGTGACCTAAGTGGGGGTGAAGTTTGCGGTGCACGGGGGGAAAGTTGAATTTTTGGATGAAAATGCGTATTTTCATACTTTGAAAATTTCAGGCGTGTGTCGGACTTCCAGGCGGGGGCAGCCGCCAGAGGTGTACCGGGGACGCTTCCAGGAGCCTGGGGGAGATTTTCTGGAAGAGTCCTTGACACTTAGAAAAATTTTGAGAAATTTCCGATTTTGTGTAAAAATCACCCATTTCCCCTACTTCCACCCTAAAGGGGCGTCAATATGTCGTAAGGCGCCCCTAGACAGTGACCTAAGTGGGGGTGAAGTTTGGGTCTGCTGGGTGGAAAACTGAAAAAAAGCGATTTTGTGACTTTGAGAACAAACAGAGAGCTCAAAACTTTGAAAAACGTCAGACCGCTGTCAGACTTCCAGGCGGGGGAAAGCTCTGAGGTTGTACCGAGGACACTTCCATGGCCCCCGGATTGATTTTCAAGAAAGAGTCCTTGGGACTTTGAAATTTTCCGGCGAGCTGTTTTTGGCTTCCGGGAGCCGTAGAACTTTGGGAAATCGATTCCGCTCACCGGTTCAGGGTGTTTCGAGCTAGTCCAGGTCCCAGCTACGCCGCCTGGCCTCCAAATTTCGCAAATTCGAAAAAAAAAAAAATAGAACCGGAATGAGGAAATTTCTGGCCGCCGGATCCGCCGCACGGCTCCAGGAGGTCGGACACTTTTTGACTTTGTTCCCTTAAAGTGGGGGTCGGTGTCTCACCATGCAAATACCCAGTTTTGCACACCAGCTGCAGGATATAGGAGAGAGAGGTACCTCTCGGCCCCGACCAAAATCCGTTGTTTTCGTGGTTCCTCGACTCGGGTAGGCGGTTTGGCGAGTACCCCCCTTTTGCATGGAAGTTCGCACTCGCGCCGAGACCAGGCTTCCGCGGCTCCAGGGGGACTTTTGCCGGTTGTCCGTCCCGAGTCCGAGACGCGTTTCCTGGGTCGCCCGAGCCCGAACGGACCCTCCCCACGTGGGTTCCTGTCCTCTGAGGGCGACGGTCGTCAGAAGGGGGGCAGATCCAGAGTCCTCGTCCGCAGGAGGGCTCTGGGAGGGCGGATCGCTCCTTCTGACTTTGTCCCCTCGGAGCGGGCTCGGCGTTTCTCTGTGTCGGATGTCTCCCGCTTCCGCGCCAACGGGGAGACCTATGAGAGAATCGCACCGCGACCCGGCTTCCGTCTCGAGGGCGCCCGGAGCGCGCCGGACACTCGCTTCCAGGACTCCAGGGGCACGTTTCTTCCCCGTCTCCCCCGAGGGGAAGAACGGAGGCAGGGGTTCCACCCGAGCCCCTGCCCTTTCTTCTTCCGATCGATCTGGCTCAGCGCTCCCGGGTGGGGAGGTGGTGCCGCTCGCTCGGCCCGGGCTTTGGAGCCCGCGTCGGTTTACGGCGGGCGGTCTCCTTCCTCTGTTACCCCCCCCCGGGTTTCAGGCACTCGTCCTTGGGCGCGCACGCCGGCGGTCGCCCTCCCGTCTACGGACGGAGGCGGCCGAGCTGTGGGGAGTTTGACCCGAACCGTGGTACGGCAGCGGTCCGACGACCCGCACGGGCGAACGGAGGGGCGCCCACCCACCTCGGCGTGGGGGCCCGCCGTCCGAATCGCTCCCCGCGCGGGGCAGCACAACGATCTTCTCCGAGGGCGGCCCTTTGACTTTCAGATGCGCAGCTCGTCCGCGGAGGCCCGCGCCGCACCCCAGCGTCCGAAGGGCGGCCTCCGCGGTGGGCATCGGCGAGAGCGGCGGCGGTGGGTGGCGCTTCCACGCCACCGCCGAGCTCCGCGTTTTCCAGTCTTTTCCCGAGCCCCTACGATAGTGGGGGGATGACAGACGTGCGGGGAGGCGGGCGAGTGGGTTCTCACCGTGCGGTGTGCCCCGCGGCCGAACGCCGTCGCCTTCCCCTCGTCCGCCGTCCTCCGAGGCGGCTCGGCAGGGAGCGCGAGAGCGAGAGGGAGAGCGAGAGAGAGAGACCAAGCGGACGCCCCGGAGCGAGAAGGGAGGATGGAGAAGGAAAGACGAATCGAAGGGGGGCACGAGTTTGGCGAAGGGAGTACCCGGCGTATTGCCGCACCGGACTTCGTCTGTTCTCAACAGTCGAGACACGGCTTCGGGGGGAGACGCCGCTCGGTCGGTCACCTTTGAGGTTACGGGCAAGAGCCCGGGACAAGGGACTACGCCGGAGGGCGACGCCGACACGGCCAGGCCGACCATGCCCCGCGCTTGACCTCCGGGTCGCTGGGGCTTGTG